>NW_017677071.1:16840-34947 GCF_001879085.1 Nicotiana attenuata
AAAAAAAATTACAGTTTCATTAATTTCTCCTTAGCTCACTTTCAGATTCCAGTCCTTAATCCAATTTTCTAGCTCATTAAGGATCAGAAGTAACTTGAACTCATCTGATTCTGCTCGACATTGATATTTACAAGCTGTTCGAGTCAGATGTGCATGAGATTTGCTTAGTTCGAATTGATTGTTGGTTGTTTACTGGTTGTGTTTGTGCTGGGTTCATTTCTGGCTAGTAGGTGCTATTTTGGGTTGATCTGTGGATTCTGCTTGGTTTTCCAACTTATCCCGAACTGCTGAATACTTTCTGAGCTATTATACTAATTTATTAATTGCTGCTGGGTTTAAACTCGTTCCTGAACTACTACTGACTTCTTCCTTTTCTGTTTGATTCATTCTTCAGGTACACATCTCAGAATCACCCTGATGTAACTGTTGAAATAGAAAAGAAATGAGCATGTTCACGTTTTCTGCGTCACACTACGTGTTCATTTGAACTGTGTATATTAACAGTTAGAAATATGTTAGTTAGTGTGTATGTGTCTGATATAATTCAGGTTTGGTATGCACTTAATTGGACTGATTTGGACAGTTAAATTTGTGGTTACTTAGCTGTAGTCTTAGCACAGCTAGTACTTGCTTTGGTTTAGCATTTTTCTGTTTAAAATTAAAAATCAGAAGTAGTTTAAACCTGCAATTGAGTTGAAATCAATGTGATGGCCACATCGAGTTCAATTTTAAGCTGAACGTGCGTCTTGAACAACTTCGTAATGCATTAGTTGATATAAGCAGATTAGTTATTAATGTCGAAGCATGCGTTTCCTTGAGTTCATTGTTTCAATGTAAGCGTTGACAATTCTAAGTCAGTAGTTAATATTAGTAGTTCACTTGAATTAAGTATGCAATATCAATTTGACTGAATTGAATAGCTAAGAAGTCACTGGTAGGTAAATAAATAAGGTAATTAGGCTGTGATATTAAATCCAACGCTGATCTGAAATCTGGGCTGTTTTGAGCTTGCAAATTGTTAGGCCCATTTGTTAATTTTTGGGGCTGAAATCAAATCGTATGAGACCCCAAGAATCAGTTGGGTTATGTATTCTTCCTGGGCTAAGCTTGAGGCCCAAAGGAAACTGATGAAGTTCTTATAAAAGTCATGGACCCAAGAGGATAGTAGCTTTTGAATAATAATAATTAATTAGGACTTCTTCTTTTATTATTAGAGACAAATAAAAAATAGAAAATTATAGATTGCTTTAGGTTTGCCTTTCAAATAATAAACGAGATGAGCCTCGCTAGACAAAACACATAAATCGCAAGGCCCTCGATAAGTGTTTGTGTTAAAATACTTAGATTCCGGAATGGGCCGTTAGCGAATTTCACGGCCCTCCCCAAAGATAATAACGCGTTAGTCTCTTTAGGCGCGTATTTTAATAACATTACCTTCCTAAGCCCGAGTGCGCATTTATGTGACTCAAATTCAAATCTCAACGAAGTCGAAATGTGTCAACAACCACGGGTGCATTCATGTGACGTGGTTCGAGACGCGTTTTCACGATGTTGCAATTCTCGTTAAAATAATAATAAAAGCGGCTTACGGTTAAAAACCACATAAGCTAAAACATGTTTTGAAATCAGATAAATATTCCAAATATGACAGTTGAGCGACCGTGCTAGAACCACGGAACCCGGGAATGCCTAACACCTTCTCCCGGGTTAACAGAATTCCTTACTCGGATTTCTGGTTCGCGGACTGTTAAACAGAGTCATATTTTCCTTAGATCGGGATTCAACCGGTGACTTAGGACACCATTAATCTCTCAAGTGGTGACTCTGAATCCTAATAATAAATCCCGTTCCGATTGTCCTTTAAGTGGAAAAACTCCTTTACACCCTTGCGGGTGTAGTGAAAAGGAGGTGTGACAAAGGGCAGAAGCCTTAGCCAAAGCATCCCTCTTGGCCGTAACTTGGGCATCTGCCTGAGCCTTTAGCTCGTTACACTCATACTTAACCCGACCAACTTCGCCCCAAAGTTGTTCCAGGTCCTCCATTTTACTCTACAGCTGAAATATCAGAATATTAACCTCTGAAAGCAGAAGGAGGACCACACATCGACTCGAAAAAAAAGGTTACCTATCTTTCGAGATAGCTTTCATAGTTCCAACTTCGATGCGCCTCGTACCGCAGGTAGTCTAACTCATCTCCCTTTTTCTTAGAAAGAAGCCTGAGGGAATTCTCCCTATCCAAAGCTTTCTGCAACTTGGCTTCACGAAGAAGAAACTTAGACTTGAGCTTGTCAAAGGCCTGCGAAAAGGGAGCTCAATAAGAAAGGGAAGGCACGGAACTAAAAAAGCCTATACCGACTAACAAAACTCACCATGGAACTGAGCCACTGAGCTTTGTCAAAAGTCGAGCACACATTTACTGGCTTGGCCTCATCGGCCCCAGTAAAACTACTCCCGTTGGGAGCGGGTCGCCCGATGTTCCACTCGATTCAGTCGACCCCTGGCCTCGAATTTCTGTCGAAGTACCTTCGGTAGGGGAAGAGGAAGGCGGCAGGAAAAACATATCCCTCGAAGTACCTTCGACGGGAATGGGACGTTTTTCCTAAAATAGAAGATTCAAAGGCCGCATGTTCGGCCGACACATCTCATTTGAACCTCCAAGCAGGGCTCGCCCCGCTGTGATCATCCTCGCCCTTCGAAGACTCCTTCCGTTTGTTATCAATCCTCGGCCCCGAGGTGGGCAATCTTTCCTCCTCCACGAGAGGACACGACCTCATTTTGGAAAATTCTCTAACACCTGCAGTGGCAGAGTTAGTGCACTAAAAAGAATGTACCTTTTTGAGAAAACAAGCCACTAAGCACCTACCATGATGTTTTGCCTCCCATCTCCCCTTGGACAGGTCTCGCCATTTGCACTTATCATAAGTCGAGCAAGATTCTAGTTTACGAGACCATTCAGCCAGGTCAGGAACCTCGTCCGGTAGCCAAGGGATCGCTAAAGAAAATAAAAAGGAAAAGATCTTTATGGGGCCCGCCTCCACTATGGACAAAAATGATAAAAACACAAGTGTACCACTTACGTGTGAAATTCCATTTATCAGGAAATGGTAGAAACTCTCCCGGGATAATGTCAACTGTCCGTGCTCGAACAAATCGGCTCATCCACCCTTGATCCTCGTCTTCTTTATCGCTAACGGCAAGGGGTCGGGTGGATCAACGTCGCAGAGTAATCAAGCCCCGGTAATGCAAAGGCCAGTATAACCTAATGAGATGACTAAGGGTGAATTCGAGCTCGGCCTTATCCGCAAAGAACCTTATCATCAGCACTATCTTCCAAAAGGATGCGTGAGCCTGCGCCAAGGTAACCTGATACCTTTTACAAAACTCGACCACGACCCTATCGAGAGGGCCCAATGTAAAGGGGTACGTATATACGTTCAAAAACCCCTCGACATGGGCCATAATGCTCTCTTTCGGGGAAGGTACCTGCAACACCACCTTTCTCCCCATCCGCAGTCTTTTCTGACTGCCTCGAGATGCTCCTCCCCTATTGAGGAGATAAACCTCGACGCATGCTCCCGGTGGCCCAGAACATTGGGAGGTTTCTCTAACGTAAAGTCCCTCTTCGAGACAAAGTACCTCGATGTTAGCTCGCCGGACGCCGGCGGTGTACCACCAATCGAGTGCGAAACTAGGAATAACCCTGCTCTCCTTGGCAAGCGGATGTGGGCACAGTAGCCATGGCTATGGTAAAACAAATAAAGGGGAAATAAAAGACTTAGGCGAAAGCTTTGAGGTAAAGGGAAATTGGCGCAAGAAAGGAGAACCCTATAAATAAGATAGTCGCTCAATATAGCAGTATCTTCAAATAAAGGGAAAACAAGTACATATATAGAGCAGGCGACGACTATTCGCCTGACCTGGAGACCAATGGAATATGACCATGTTAGTATAATTTTTTTGGGAAGCGCATTGGTGGGGCCACCTCGATCAGTTCGCAACCATGCCACATAAATGAAACTGTCATGCAAGCGCTCGGAAGTCATTAGACCCTGAGAATTTTTGCTATTGCAGGCATCGACCCTATAGAAACTAGCCCAATTTTGAGATGGTACCTGATCTCAAAGGCCTTGACTGCTCCAAGTATATGCCTGAAGAGGCAACATCAGAATTCGCAGACAAAAGCATTAAAATATGGAACGCGAAATACTTGAAGCAGAAAAATTGTTATATTTCCAAAAACACATTTACAGCAAGGGAGCATTTACAAAGCTTTTCCCCTAAGAAAACCTTGCACAAAAAGGAAAAAAGATGACCTATGTCTGCTCTTCACCCCACTGCCCTCAGAATCATCGTCGGAACCCTCATCTGAAGTGGCTGAAAAAGCAGATTTTTCCTCAAGGTTCGGCTTCCTCGATCTCAGTTGAGAGGTCGGTGCTATCACTCATTTCCTCAATAGCCTTCCTCTTCGCTTGCGCACGAGCATAAGCAACGGCCCGAATCAACTCCTGCTTTGCCTTCACTAATATCTCTCAAGCTCGTTTGTTCGCAGTGGTGGCATCTTTCTTATACGAGGATGCCTTTTCTTCTGCCGCAGAATTAGCCAACGGTAGTGCGGCAACCTTCTCCTTGGCACTCTACAGAAGGTCCCAGGTCGATGCCAGCTCTGTCCGCAGAAGGTCCCTCTCCGAGGCCATGACCCCATTTTGTCCCCTCAAATCGAGGACCTTCACATCCTTGGCAACTGCCTTCTCTCGAAGCTGCTCCACGAGGGCATTCTTTTGCCTGACCAGCAAGGGAAACAAAAGTTGGTAAAACACCAAGTTACAAGGACAAAGGGCAAGTTCGCAAATACAGTATTACTTTCTCGGCGAGGATGTCTTTTTCTTGGCACATTCCTTCTAACCTCGCCTGGAGCCCACTCAGCTCCTCCTCCTTTCGGGCAGAAGAGGTCTCCGACTCCTTTAACCCTGAGGTGAGATTCTCGACCTCCTTCCTACGGCATGAAGGCTCATTTTGGAGCTTAGAGAAGGCATGATCGTGCATCTTCTTAGACTACAACACCACAGAAAAGATAGAAGGTCAAGCACAAAGATTTAGAAACACAAATGATATGCCAAGAGTATCACCTGTCGATGAAGCCTCTCTGCCTCCCCGAGGGTAACGTGAGCATCGAGATCAATATTATCATCGAAATCATCAATAAGGTCTTTAAGCACATTTCTCCCTTTGTGAAAGGCCCCCGCACTAGCGATATCCTGATCCTGAGCATCCCTGATCTCCCCCGATGAGTATGAATGGCCCAAATCAGTGCCACCCAGGCAATTAATCTCCCTAAGGGTCTCCCCTCGCCCCAGAGAAGCTTCGGGTTTGGGTTCTTTGGAGACATCAGCAACGGGTTCCTCAACAGGGACGGTACCATGTCCGGTTAAGAACTCGGGGACCGTATCCGTACCTTCCTCGAAGGCCTCCACAATATGGGCTCGAGCCGAATCGATCATTCCCGATTCAGCAGCCCTCGGCCCAGCCACCTGCGGGGCATCCGTGCCCGACCTCGTCCTTTATACCAAAGGGTTCTCATCATCGTTGTCATCTTCATCCTCAGTACCATGATTCTTGGTCGGCCACCGCATTTTAGCCAAGTCGGGCCAGGAACGCTCAAGATAAAGGAACGAAGTGTTCGGTTGCCTAATCCACCCCGACAGGTCCTGGACTGCTTTAGGATACCAAACGGTAGCTGCATAAACAAAGGGAAAATCATTTTTTGAGAAGAAGGTAAGAAGACAGTAAAGCATGTTCGAGGGAGAGGCACTTACGCTCCAAATTCCACTTCTCCGGGAATGGCATCCTTTCGGTTGGGATGATGTCTGAGGTCCTCACTCGGACAAACCTGTTCATCCACCCCGATCCTTGTTCTCGTCAATGCTCGAGAAAAATGGCTTCGCGGACCGAGGTTGAAGCTTGATCAGACCTCGAAAGAGACGAGGGCTATATAGTCTAATCAAGTGGTCAAGGGTAAAAGTCATACCCTCGACCTTGTTGGAGAAATAACGAAGCATATAGACTATCCTCCAAAAAGTTGGATAAATTTGGCCAAGTGTCACTTGATACTTATGACAGAAGTCGAGAATAACCGGATCTATCACCGGGGAAGAAGGATATGAAGAATCGACGGGACCCAAATGAATGGGTATGTATATACATGAAGAAAGCAACCTTGTGGTACGTTATGCTCTCATTAGAACTGGGAATCTCAACCAATACCGTTCTCTCCCATTGACAGTCTTCCCTCACTTTTTGTATATTGGTCACGACGCTAATATACCAGGACACGTGTTCGCATCAGCCCGGCATAGATGAGGGTCTCTCGATAGAAAAATCGTTCACAGTATCGAACTCGGTAGGGGTACACTGTTCAATGGTGGGGTACACTTTGGGTTTGCCCTTGGATGTTCCAGACGAAGAGGCAGCACCCTCTTTTCGAGGCACTGTTTTAGAGGTTCTAGCCATCATGGTGGAGAGGTCTTTCTGAGTGAGGAACTGAGGAACCAAGAACGGAAGAAAGAAGAATGTGAAAAGGGATGACCTTGGCTCTGAAAGTTTGAAGATGTTGTAAAAGTGTGAATCACTAAACGATTGAGGTATTTATAGAAGCCATATGGGCAATGGAAAGGATGAACCAATAGCGGTTCGTGGGCTTCTCGATAGTCGTGTTGACAGCGACCCTTGTGCGGATTTTTGAGTTATGGCATTTAATGCTCTGATAGGCTGACATCATGATGGTAGTGCCTAAGAAGTAGGAGTTCAAAACCATTTCCTATCATTTAATTCTAGGAAACACGGGGGACTATCTGTATACGGTAAAATCGGAGGGGCCAATTTTGTGGTCATCATAATGCTTCGTAGGCACGCTTCTTAGGGCTCGAGGTACAACCTGGTAGGGTTTCCAAATGCCCGACTCTGGGGCAGTGTGGATCGATAACTATGATGGAGAAACGAGAAGTTCCCTAGGTACTTGATTGAGGCTGACATGCTAGTGTATGCCCGTACCATGGCATTAAATGACTGCATCCTCCACTTGTCTTTGTAATAAACACACTTTGTACTATGTTAGGGTTCCCCCCTGTTATATAAAGGGGATCCCGGTCATTTTTTAGAAACGTTACACACAATATACAACACACTACATTCTATACAAGAACATTCTCTGCTCTCTAAGTCAAACATAATCTCTATTTGATTCTATTGCTTACAATTATTGTCTTACTTATATTTATTACATTTCATTACTTGTTCTTCATTTATTTGTCATTATTGTTCAAAAAGAGCCACCATCAAATTTATCATAACTGTTAATCCTCCATCGACTGCCCTTAGCCGGGCATCCGACTCGACCTCGAGGCCCTGTATACGCAAGCTCGAGGCCCCGATTTCCAGCCATTCGGTTTGATTATTACATTGTCTACAAGCTATTATATTACTTTCTAATCCTTCACTTTGCATCTATTGCCTAACAACTAGCATAAAAATAGATCACATATTTTTCGAACCACAAAATCAAATATAATTCAGTATTTCCTTCTTCCAGTCAAGAGAGCAGAGAGTCTATATATATACAATATCATAGTATTTTCATTACCATCGAGCTATTAACGATGGGCAGACTCCTATTGGGCAATCTTCGATCAGATGGTAAGTTATATATCAAGCCTACTGTAGCCGAGCACCTATGAGCGAGCCAAGATGGACGAGATATAGAGCCTAGTATGGCCGAGCACCTATGAGCGAGCCTACTACGACAAAGCAGTTATATATGTATAACGAGCCTTATAGGACCAGACAACTATTTTACTTACTATATTGAGAGAGTTGAGTCAGTATCAGCATGTAAGCATATCTTCAAATTATCTTGGACTTCCAATTATTATATTATCAGCTCCGTTTCAGCTTTCAGCTTTTAGTATATTGCCTTACATACTCGGTACATTATTTCATATTGACGTCCCTTTTCTGGGGGTGCTGCATTTCATGCGTGCAAGTTCAAACTGATAGGCAGGTAGACCTTCTTATTAAGTGTTGTCCGAGTTCAACTTAATCGGTAAGCTCCATGCCTTTTAGAGTTGCCGGGTCTAGAGCTTTATGTAAATCTTGTGTATATATGTAAATATGTTATGAGTAGGTCGGGGAGCTGTTCCGATCACAGTATATCCATTAATAGAGGCTTGTAGACATATCCTGTCAATTGGTGCAATATGTTGCGCTTGTAGGCCTTGTATGCATATATGGTTGGTTTGTCAGCTGCAATAATTATGACGGCCTTGTCGGCCCAGCTTTATATTGATATTTAGTCAGCATTCGCAGTTGTCTTGCGATGTGGCCCATGGCCAAAGTTTGACATCAAATGTTCAGAGTTCCTTAGTCGCAAGTTGCTACGCAAGGATAGGTGAGGCACGGGTGTCGGTCTCGGCCCCCAGTTTGGGGCGTGACATCTAGTATTTCCGTCAACTGTCTTTGAAGCTCGGTGAGCTCGGGTTGTGACATTCTGTAAGGTTCCCGGGGGGTTGGCAAGTAAATATTTAAGTGAAAAGGGATAAAAATACAAGACCATAATATTCAAGTGAAAGGAGAAAAATACTAATTTTAATATCTCAAGAACGTCATCTAAAAATTGGCTATCACATGGAATAGATATAGCTTATGCAGTAAGACACAGATCACCAAAGGAATGGATATCAATCCGCACAACTCATGAGTGACAATCAGCACAATTCAAGATCGGCAATCACAAAGGGTATGTCACGACCCAAAATCCCTCCAAAGGAGTCGTGGTGGCACCTAGTCTCTAAAATAGGTAAGCCTAACCTTTTATGTAATAACATGGATATTTACTAACTTTAAATAAATTACTCGGAACAAATTACAATTTCAAAAACCGGCAGGAACAAGTCATAAGCCTTTCTAAAAGTAATTATACAAAATAAATACAACACTGTCCCAGAACGAGAAGGAATCAATGGAACATAAATAAAAACGAAGGTGAATTCGAGGCCTACGAACGCAGCAGCAAGTTACCTTGAGTCTCCACCACGACGATCTGCACAGCTAGTATCGATCAATTCCTAGATCTGTACACAAAAATGTACAGAAGTGTAGTATGATCATACCACTGCGGTGCCCAGTAAGTATCAAGACTAACCTCGGCGGGGTAGTGACGAGGAACAGTCAAGACACCTACTGGTCAGACAAATTAAAAAGGATATGACAACAAATATCAAGATAAAGGTAACGAAATAATATCAACAGCAGGGATAAATCAATCTACAAACAGTCGAAATAATAAAAGGAAACTCGGATGGAAGCGAAAGATAACCAAATAAATCAACACAATCATAGCTGGAACACAGAGAAGTAGAATGAACTCAAGTAAGGAAGACAGTGTCAACTCAATCAATCATATCGTTTCTGGTGCACAACCCCAGCCATCTCAGAACTCGATGTCTCATATCATAACCTCAACTTCCAAACATTTAGCACACCTGGTACCTTGTGCCCACATATTTTGTCTCACTTTGTACAACAATGTTCTCCTGTTACTCAGTACATAGGACCCATAACTAATGCAATTAAGATGTTCCAAGAGTCTCATTTACATAACATAAAGTAGAGTACAACTTCTAAACCAATTAGGAACTTAGCAAGAAAAGATGAAGTTATTTTTAGAAAATCATTTGAATAAAGAAAGTACCATTTTCAATTTAAAATACCACCTCGAATGAATTATTACCTTAACATGGGATTTAATAAATTAACTTAGTAGAAATTCCTTTTTAAGTAAATTACAACTTCAGACGATTTAAGGGAATTTAATTGAGTAACTTATTGAATTAAAAATATGACAATTTTGAAATTTGAAGTATTGAAATATGTACATATAATACGACGAGGTATTGAAAACACTATGAATTCCAACACAAAGGATCACAGCAGTAAAGTAATCTAAACAGCTAAAACACTTGAATTGATAACAACAAATAAACACAACAAACAGAAAGTGCACGGCATCACCCTTCGTGCTTTAACTCTCAATCCTCACCATGCAATCAATATTCACTTTTATTCTTTCTTGTTGCGGCGTGCAACAAGATCCCAATCGTATAATACTGTTGCGGCGTGCAACCCGATCCAAATCATATAATGATGTTGCGGCATGCACCCCGATCCAAATCATATAATGATGTTGAGGCGTGCAACCCGATCCAAATCATATAATGATGTTGCGGCGTGCAACCCGATCCTATATAATATTATTATGGCATGCAACCCAATCCCATATAATATTGTTGCGTCGTGCAACCCGATCCCATATAATATTGTTGCGGCGTGCAACCCAATCCCAATTTAAAAATAAACACCAACAACAAAAGAATCCCGGCAAGGGAACAATAGTATAACAACAATATCCCAGCAAGGGAAACAATATCATAAGGAATTACATCCCGGGAAGGGAAACAATATCATAAACAATAACATCCCCGCAAGGGAATCAACAATAGAAACAAATGCATCACGGCAAGGGAATCAACAATAACCAATCTCGTTCCAAAAATTAACTTTACAAAATGAATCCCAACTTGAGTCAATACTCAACAACGGTAAAGTACCAAGGAATTACCATAAGCCTGGTCCAATATGAATACTCATGAAGTCAAGCACGAATAGTACATAATAAGGATCACGAAAAAAAACAAAGAACACACTAACCTTAGCAAAACAACAAGACATAATAAGCACATGATAATCACACCGGTAACCACAACAAATGGACATGTAACATATTTTCAGAGATTCATAGAGGAACTCACAATCAAGAAGTATCAAAACAATAAGGAAGACAATCACTTCAATTAAGGCAATTAGGGGTCAAGTAACACGTAAGAATTATAGGAAAGCTAGCACCATCATATGGAGCATATAGAGGTAATTTAAGAGATTAGGAAACTCAATAATAATGGAATACTTTGCACATAATGAACATAAGGACCTAAGAACCCTAGAGGCAAATTTCCCACAAATAAGTCCAAGCACACACTCGTCACCTTGCGTGCACGGACTACAATTAGCATAGAAGACTAAAACCCTAAGGGGAAATCTCCCACACAAGGTTAGACAAGATACTTACCTCAATTCGTCCAATTCAATAATCAATTTAGCTTTTCCTTTACTGATTCATTAACACTCGGCTCAATCTAGCCAAAAACGACTTGAATACATCAAACAATACAAGAGAAAATAATTTTAATTGACAAAACTATGATTCTTATACAATTTGCAAAAAAGTCAACAAAAGTCAAATCCCAGGGCCCTACCTCGGAACCCAACAAAATTTACAAAAATCGAACACCCATTCAGCTACGAGTTCACCCATAAAGAAATTATCTAATTCCGATACCATTTGGTCCTTCAAATCATCATTTTACATTTTTCAAAGATTTCACAATTTTCCCCAAATTTTCCTTTAGATTCTAATGAATTTGATGTTAAATCTAAGATATAATCACAAAATATAATTGGAAATTAATTAGAGACACTTACCCAATGAATCGGAGAAGTTTGGGTATTTGGAAAATCGCCTATGGAGGTTTATGGTTTGAGAAAATTGAAAAATGGGTGAAAATCCCATAAAAAATCTCACTTAACAGGCCTCAGATGTTGCATTTGTAACCTGCGAACCCTCGCAATTTGCAAACAATGCTGGGCGGGCAGAAGTCGCATTTGCGAACTGGGCATTGCAATTGTGATGAAAAAGTTCGCATTTGCGATCATACCAGAAACCAACAATTTTCTCGACACGAAAATGAGCATAACTTCCTCATACGATGTCCAAATTAAATGATTTTTTTTCCTATGGCTCCGTAATTTCGATACGGATCTAATGGTTCAATAAAAACTGAATTTGGATCTCATTTGCTCAATGTGGTATTATTTTAGCTTGAAGAAACTACGACGAAGCATCCAAAAACAAGCGCAACATAGCCTAAACCTATCCGAAACTCACCCAAGCCCTCGGGGCTCCAAACCAATCATGCACGCAAGTCTAAAACATCATATGGACTTGCTCGTGCAATCAAACCATCAAATAATATCAAAAACAATGAATTTAACCTCAAAACTCATGATTTTCTAACTTTTCAACCAGATGTCCAAATCACGTCAGTCAATTCCGATTCTCACCAAATTTCACATATAGGACTTAAATATCATAACAAACTTGTACCAGGCTCCGAAACCAAAATACGGGCCCGATACCAATGAGTTTAAACATTAATTCACTTATTTATTTCCTTTAAAAACCAACACAACAATTTTCTTCAAAAATTGTTTTCTAAGGCTAGGGAGCTCGGAGTTAAATTCCGGGCATACGCCCAAGTCCCATATTTTACCGCGGACCTCTCGGGATCGTCGGAAAACAACTCCAGGTCCGTTTACCAAAAATGTTGATCAAAGTCAACTAAAAACCAAATTTTAACTCTGGAAATTACTATATTTTTAATATTTTCACATAAAAGCTTTCCGGTTTCACGCCTGGACTGTGCACGCAAGTCGATACACATAATATGTAGCTACTCGTGACCTCAAGCCACCAAACCGGACGAGATTATTCAAATCGACCAGTCGGGTCGTTACATCCTCCTCCACTTAAACATACGTTCGTCCTCAAGCTTACCAGGAGTCGTTCCAAAGCCATCGAACCACTGCATAGGTGTCACGCCCCAAAATCCGAGGAGCGCGACCGGCGCTCAACCGAGTAAACCCGACTGAGCAAGCCTGATAGGCTTCATACATACTACCCAACCTTTGAATAAAGAGGACATATACATCATTAATCAAATTCTATAAACAAGTCTTTAACGATTTCCATTTCATTTCCATTTGCAACTTCGTTCATAATTTTGAAGATATACAAGTTTTATACATCTTTTCCAAACATCATTATTTCTATTTAATTTCCAATACTTGACACTACCCACAACCTGTCTACGGAGCCTCTAAACACAACTGAAGAGTAATGTAATATGGAAATGCCGGTAACAAGGCTCCAGCTATACCTCAAATACAAAGTACATGACAAACAGATGTAATAGGACCCCGAAACGAAGCGGGGCTCACTAAGTCAGCTGAAAGGATGATGCGACACTAGCTGCGACCAACACTTCCTGCTATAGAAACACCTATATCCATTTAAAGACGTAGCGCCCCCGGCAAAAGGGACGTTAGTGCCATCGAATAGCACTAGTATGTATAACTAAACACCATCTCAATAGAAAGAACTATCATAAAAGAACAAAGAAATCCTAAACACCATTTCAGGAAAAAGAACTATCATACAAGAACAAATAAATCATATGTATTCAACCAAAGCTTTAAACAATCACTACATCATCAAGTACAAATAAGGGATCACATAGCTTTCACACTATTTCCATAACTTTAGTCTGGGGCATTCCATATTGTTGCATCATTATCCACATTACCACCGTTTCCTTGAGCGGAGGCCGATCACGACCCGATCGGCTAGGTCGCCTCATTTGAGACATATACCTCGATCACCATTTCATTTCCCTTTTTTCCGGAATTCAATATTTGCACATCACCACCATGTGTGCGGCATGGTGTCCGATCACGGCCCGATCGGCTAGGCCGCCTTACCTAGCCGATGTTCCTTCCTCATTTATCATCTCATTTGAATCTTTATTTCACTTAGATCACATCAATTCCTTGACACTTAGGGCCACAATTATCACATCATACTTGGCACCAGGCCATATTTCACAACTCACATTCCACGCCACTTTCACTTTCAACAACAAACTTAGAATTTTAACATAATGGGCATACACAAGAGAAATTCAAGTTACAAGCATAGAGGGGAATTCTCATGTTTCGGCACAATAATCACAATTTAAACTTGACTTGAAATCTAGGAAATTTGGCATATACTTCACATTCTTCAATCTCAATTTATTGTCTAAGCATTTCAATACACGATTCACATTCCTTGCACCTTTTCAAATTACCAAGAATAGCATATTGATCATATCGGAATACATCTTTCACAAATATAAGGAAGCAGCTCCAAATTCATGTGGAACAATAATCAATTTAACAATTGAACTTTAATCCTACCGTATTCACACAAACACCGACGAAGCTCAATTTCTAAAAGACGGGGTTTTAGCCATACATACCTCAATATAGCTTTCCTTAATCCTTACAAAATTCCGAAACTCTTAGCACTTCGATCTATTGTGTAAGAAGTACAAATTGAGCCGAGAGTTAGAGACGAGCTTGAGATTTTAGCTTGTTTTTAAGCATATTATCAAACACTAAAGGTGCATTGTGATCTTAGGTCCTTTTTGAGAGGAATTTCTATCATTTTATAACCCCAATTGCCTTCTTTTTAGTTCACTACCTTCTAATACTCTATGGTTTGATATGCATGCAAGGAATTCATTCTTATCCATGAACCCCCAAGCAAAGTACTCCTTCTAGTGTGAATTTAAAACCAGAGATTAGGGGTCAGGTTTCTTACCTCTTGGTGTGAAGATTTAGTTGCCTCACTTGATTATCTTGAATGATTAGCAAGGTTCTATGGAGAAATTTTGATGGGAAGCACTTTCTCTCTGAGACCATTGCTCTCTCTCTCTCTCTAAAATCAGTGGAAAAATGACCCCAAATGAAGCCCCAAAGATTATATATGAAAATGGGGTCGGGTTATAAAAATAGGAAGATTTACCCTCCGAATGCGGGTCTGCGATCGCATAATGGACCGCAGAATGGGTATGCTGGCCGCAAACGCGTCGCAAAACTCGGTGCCCAAAACTGGGCTACACTGGTCCAGCTTGCGGCCAGATTTGCGATAGCAATTCAAGTATGCGGACCGCATAATGGCTTTTGCGATCGCATATCTAACACAGGATTGCATTTTTCTTGTCTTTGGTAATTTGATCATAACTTTGCGTAGGAATGTACAAATGACGAACGGTTTGAAGCGTTGGAAACAAGACTCGAAGACCTTTCATTAGATAGGTTATTCATCACATAAAACCTTATAAACATTTAGATATGCTCGTTCAAAGTATGGACTAGTGCAAGCTCATTTGGAATTTTAGCCTATTATGAACTTTTCCAATTTTTCTTAGACTTAGGACTTTCCTTGGACCCCAAATTACTTACCATAAGACTTATACACATATTTACCAAATCCAATTGAAGTACACCATGTTAATAGCACATAAAAATATTATAATAAGCCTACATGGCACCACGAGATCCTAGGTTACTTAGCGAAATTTTCCGGGGCCTTACAATAAGCTCCTCCCCTTAGGATCATTCGTCCTCGAATGAGGAGTAGAGTCCGACTTAAACGCTTAATATAATAAATCTCTTTTCTCCCCTACCTCAAGACCCTAAATTTTGACTAACTCCTAAATTTTTCAGAAATTTCGGCAGAGTCTCCTTTGTAACTAGGCCTATCCACCTGCCAGAGAACCACCAAAATCATCCTAAAAACACATTCACAGCTCGACAAAGCACCATAATGTATATATCAATGACAAGAACCTCAGCATTACAAACACTACTTTATCACGATGATACCTTTCAAATCAAAACCAATTGCTATGCAATCAAGAGAAAATATTTTATTTCCACAACACTCTCGGCCTTCAATGTCCTCTTATATCTACAGACCTAGCTAGAACACATTCACGGGAGCAATTTCGACCCCTAAAGTTACTTAACAAGGATAGCAACTAGATATCTCGCATAACCTAACTATCCACTAACTTCACCCTCAATAATTTCCACCGGAATGATACACAATTGATCTCCACCTACTTTCTTAGACATAGACATGTGAATCCACAAAATATATGGCGAACAACTATGTGGACACTTCATACTCCTAGTGCGGCCTGTCACACCTCCTTTTTCGCTACACCTGTGAGGGTGCAAAGGAGTTTTTCCAATTAAAGGACAGTTAGAACGGGATTTATTATTAATATTCAGAGTCGCCACTTGGGAGATTAATGGTGTCCCAAGTCACCGTTTGAATACCGATCCGAGGAAATTATGACTCTGTTAATAGTCCGCGAACCAGAACTCCGAGTAAGGAATTCTGTTAACCCGGGAGAAGGTATTAGGCACTCCCGGATTCTGTGGTTCTAGCACGGTCGCTCAACTGTTGTATTTACTCTTATCTGATTTTTAAACATGTTCTAACTTATGTGCCTTTTATTAGTAGACCGCTTTTATTGTTATTTTTAATAAGACTTGCAACGTCGTGAAAATGCGTCTTGAACCACGTCGCACCAGTGCACCCATGATTGTCAACACATTTCAACTTCGTTGAGATTTGGATTTGGGTCACATAAATGTGCACCCGTATTAAGGAAGGTAATATTATTAAATACGCGCCTAAAGCAACTAGGCTTTTATTATTTTTGGGGAAAACCGTGAAATTCGCTAAACGGTTCACCCGAATTCTAAGTATTTTAAAGCATTTATTGAGGGCCCCGCTATTTTGTATTTGGCTCGACGAGGCTCGTCTCATTTTTATTATTAAAAGACCAATCCTAAAGCAAACTAGAATTTTTCTATTTATTTGTCTCTAACAAGAAAAGAAATAGTCCTAATCAATTAACCAATCAATTGTCATTAACAACATTCAAAGAGGCTTGACCCTTTAATCCTATGATTTTTCAGTCTATTAACCCAGAGCAGTTCAATACATAAGGACACAAATGGATTGGACTGCAGGCCCAAATGTATGCTAGCCTTTAACTTGCGAAATCGAGCGACCAGCCATGGGTCCTGTGCCATTATAGCAAAGATGCACACAAATTGGGCCAGATAGTGCCCAGATACGCGTCTGGCAGCCCAGTCGTGTTTTGAAGTCTAGCCTATCGGTTGAGCCAATTTTAGTAGAGATAGCAACCCATGTTCAGGAAAAACGATTCAAACCAAACCAAAATGATCTAACTCCCTTATATAATAACAGTGAATTGACGAACTAAACCCTTTTAAACTAGATCAATCTAACATTACTAATTACAGCATTCATGTGTTCATAAGAAAGACAAACCAGCCAATGTTAAATCAGTTAACAGTCCACATGTTAAAACAGTCCAATTACAGTCCGTAGTCTCATTATTACAGTTGAGATATGGTTCAAATGAATTGATCAAACCAAATTTCTAACTACGCAATGAAAACAACACGTCCAGATGTAAACATGCATTAATTCCATCATTTAAACTTCAACATAGTGTTCTACAGATGAATGTGATCTTCAGCACCACTGGAGCATGAGAATATACCTGGAAATTGCGACACAATGAGCAGAAGTAAGGTCAGCAGCAGCAAATGAGAGTTTTCCAATAGCAACAACACAGAAAATTCAGCCCAGGAATAGACCAGTGATCCAAGTGTCAAATGGAATTGAGAGATTGAACACGATAGCACCAAAATAGACCCAAAACTGACTTGCTTGGAATCCCAAACCCACTCGAAATCAAAACAAGACTACTTCTGAACTTCAACTACAAGATATTGAGTTAAACAATGCAAACCAACCACTAAACTTGAAATTGACCTAAGAGATTGAATAAACAGTATTTTTTCTTTGGATTTTTCTGTAATTTTCTATTGTTTTTGGCTTTCGAATTTTTGAATTTCTACTTTCAAATATGGAAAACTGAAGAGTACTTTTGGGGGAAAGCTTTTGGAGGTTCCCAAACTTCTGAATCAAGGCAATATACACTGCCTTTTATAGGCAAAGTTTTGGAAATGTTTCAGATTTTCAATTGCTTTTTAGTCCCTCTTTATTTACTCATTTAGTCTCTTGTTTTCTGACTTGTTACACAAGTAACTACACCTATTTTATTGAAATCTATACTAAAGTCCATCCTAGAAGGTTCTATACCCATTACAATTCCTATTCTATCCTTGCCTTAGTTTTGATTTTACCAATCTTAATGAAACTACCCTTTTTCATGCCTAAACTACCCTTTGAACCCTCTTGGAATTACTGATCTGAACCAGACCATTCCC
>NW_017677072.1:0-11856 GCF_001879085.1 Nicotiana attenuata
AATTTCTTACCCATTTATGTTGCTTTCTTCATTTCCTTGCTTTGTATTGTATATCTAAGTGTGTAGTATTTTATTCAACACTTAAATCTTGTTTATGGAAATATTCATGTTTAAAGTGTGGATTAAATACCTTGTTGTGCTTATGTATTGAATGATTTTTATTTATTTATGAAGTGAGTTATTGTTATTTTAGTTATTCTTGTTCTTTAATGTTTCCAAAGGGATTAGCTAACCCTAGGACTCGCCCATTAACTCCGAATTAATTTTGGAAAAGATAATTTGGGGTTGGGAAAGATTAATTAACAAGAACTTGAGGCGTTAACCCTCATTTTATAGATTCTACCTAGGGATAGGATTGAACTACTTGTAGCCATTCCGGGTGTGCTTAATCTTCTAATTGTTTTAGGGATAATTCAATTAGTAAGTCTTGTTAGTCTTCGGAAGAAGCTAATTAAGAATTATTACCCGTGGCTAATTAACATAAACTCATTCATAATTGTAAAATCATGAAATACATTGGATCGTTACTTGAGTGTAATTCCCGGTGCAACCATACGTGTAGCCATTGATCATTTTACTTGCTTTCTAGGTTAGTTTACATTTCCGCATTTAGATATAAAACATTTTCAAAACCAAATTCTTATTGTTTGGCACTGCGCAATAAGCGATAATTTTCATACATTCCTATTCGCCTACACATTGTTCTCTGTGGTATTCGACCCCGACTCATAGTTGGGTAAATTATATTGCATGCGACCGTGTCTATTACTTTTTAGTAGTGGATTTGGACGTCATCAAAATTGGCACCATTGCCGGGGAACAATTTGGCGTAATTTAGGTTGTTTGAGAAGTAAGCGAAAGTGCTTTGGTCCAAACTTGTAAATATTTGTGTAATTATTTCTCTTACCTTGGTCTATTTTTCTTGTTTGTTTCTTGTTTATTTTCTTATTTTTGAAAAATGGCATCATATAATGAAAATTGGTCGGATGGTAGTTGTTCATACTTTGATGACCCTTGTCCTTATTGTGGAGGACCACACTCGTGGCAAAATTGTTTAAATTCTCCCGGGGGTGGATTGTGCGCATAATCTCAACCCTATGAGTGGAGTATTTGTGATAAGTGTGGTTTTCAAAATGGTCATTGGGATGATTTTGTCTCTTTGTCCTTCCCTTCCCCAAGCCCCCACTATGATGATTCTACTTTTTGTGATGAGAATTATAGGGCTATGGAAGTGGAAGAAGTTGAGCATGGCCAAAGTGGAGAGTTCAAGCTTATGTTGGAGTGTTTACTTGACAAAGGAAACAAGGAGCAAAATGCCTTGGAGGAGCTTTTGGAGAATAGTCTCCAAAATGACTTGGCACTTGAAAGGTTGCACTCACAAATGGATGAGATGATCGAGGCCTTAAGCATTCAAAAAGCCTCGGAAGTGAATGATATTCAAGAACCTTCCTTGGAGATTGAAATTGAAAATCCTTCCTTGGCACTTGATCAAAACCAAGAAGAACTCTCAAATGCTCAAAATGAGAAAATGATGCTCATGTTGGAGACCATTCTTGAAAATGAGGAGAAGCACAACTTTGCACTCGAGAACTTGAAACAAGGCTTGGCTCACAATGATGAACATATTCGCACTTTGGAGGATCGAATGCAAATATTGGTTGAGGCTCACTATGCCCACCAACTTGAGAGTGTGGAAGGAAGCCAAGAAGAGTCCAATTCCGAGGAAGAAAGTGAGCTTTACTTTGAGGATTCAAGAATTGAACATCCGCCAACCGACTCCATGAGTGTTAATGATGCCAGAAAAAAAATGGAATTAGAGTCAACCGGTGTAAATGAAAATGTGGTTGAGATTGACTCTAATTCGGGGGAAAAAGAGGATGTCAAAATCCAAGAAAAATTGCAAAGTGAAGGTTTGAAGTCACATTCCAAGCATTTTTCAACATTGGAATTGTGTGGTGATATGGAAATTGAACTACACGAGTCAATGAGGGATTGCGAGGAGGAAAGACAACAACCATACATTTTACAGTTTGAGAAAGCAAGAAAGCAAAATGACATTCCTCACATGAGAGCCAAGAAGTGCAAAATGAAGAAATTAAGGATTGGCTTGACCATCAACTTACCACCCCCCATCGCTCGTGGTCACAAGCTTGATTCCCAGCTAGGTGCCCAGTTCATATCATCCAAGTGGAGAGAAAAGTGGTAAAGTTGTTTTGCGTCGTGCCACGACGTTAAATGCGGCGCTTGGTGGGAGGCAACCCATCGTTTTTTAAAATTTTTAGTCGTTTTTGAAATTTTCTTTTTTAGAATAGCTTAGAATATTATTTGTGACTAATCTGCCAAGTTTTAGATTTTTTGGAGTTGATTTGAGCAGGTCAGGGTGTTCCGGAGAGCCAAAACCAGTAGCTTCCAGAACTGTTCCAGTGCAGGAAAAACATGCTCTACGCGTCCGCGAGAGTGTAATGCGTTCGCGAAGGTTTAGCAAATCTTAACCATCGCGTTCGCTTGAACAGTACACGCGTTCGCGGCAATCAGCAACAACTACCCTTCGCGTACGTGTACAACTACCGCGAACGCGTAGGGCCAGGTGAGATAAAATAACAAAAGGGCTACTGAAAATGAAATTAACCCCTCCTCTGCCCAAGCAACAGACCTCTAACCCCTTAAGCACCCAAAATTTCAAAGTGTCTAAAATCTTGAAGTTCTTGCAAATTTTCATCTCCATTTTCAAGGTATGTAATATTCACTCTCCTCTCAATTAATTTTTGTTTCTTTTCTTCTTTTTCTTGGTGTAAATTGTGAAATAGAAAAGCACTCATTGTTGTTTGTTCCTTAGGGTAAAAATTTTAAGTATTAAGTTGCAAATTGATGCTTGAAATTGGTTGTTGCTTGCTGGGTGAGATTGGTTGAGTGTGAGTGTTTATTTGTAAGAAAATTCTGGGTAAAATGTGCGCATAAATGTGCTGTAAATGAACAAAGAAAAATGGGCACGCCAACTGTTTGAAGAAAAACCTGAAAGAAAAAAAAATTCTGGGTGAAGAAGATGACCTTCACGAACGCGGCGATCTGCCCGCGAACGCGAAGGCGTAGCAGTAGGGGTGCAAATACCTTCGCGAACGCGAAGGTCTTCGCGAAGGTCTGAGTCTGGGAAAAAAAAAATTTTACTCTTCGCGAATGCGGCTGGCTGCTCGCGAACGCGAAGAGCAATGCCTGGCAGTCCCAAAAATGGCACAAAACAGTAGCTTCGCACAGCTCTGCCCGGGACCTTTTTCGCCCATTTCTTCGGCTTAAATACTTCCTACTACCTTGTTTTAAGTGTCTGTATGAGCTTTTAACATTGTTGGTAGATTTTGTAGGTACTTTGGGCTTAAAATGGAACCGGAACATAATGAAATTGCACAAGACCATGTCTTCGGACCTGGACAAGAGGAAGCCTTTGATCTTGAGCGGTTTCTATCTACAGAATGTGAGCGGAGATACGATGAACTCTTGTCCAAGACCATCATCCGGGAGAGATGCATACACTTAGAAAAAGTTGAAGCTAAAATGTCGGGCTTCTATGCGCGTTTGGTGGAGAGCAGATGGATTTGCTTTGCTGAGCAACCAAATAATGCCAACCACACAATAGTTCTGGAATTCTATGCAAACGCCTTGATGACTGACTTCCAAGGTGCCTTTGTTACTACTGTGCAGGGCGTGCAAGTCCACTTCAGCCCTGAAATAATCAATGGTGTTTATGGCCTCCCCAATGTTGACAACGCGGTCTACAGAGACAGAGCCAAAGCAGGGGGAAACCAGTGGTTGGTAGACAAGCTACATGATGGGGTTACCCCAAAGTGGCTGACAGTGCACAGAGGAGTGGATTCGCATGATTTTACAGCTGAGGCAAAGACATGGCTCTCCATTATCTGTTCAAGAGTGTCGCCCTCTACTAATGACACTGATGTGACACCTGACAGGGCACTAATAATTGCTGCTATTATGGATGGACTCCCTGTGAATGTGGGGGAACACATTGTCCGAGAAATTGAGGAAGCCACTCATGGGCGGTCCAAGAGCCTGTTCTTTCCATCCTTGATCACTAGACTTTGCTATGATGCTGGGGTGCTTAAGCACCCCAATGATGTTGAGAAAGGTCCAGGAAAGCCGATGATCCATCCCTTGCTGAAAAGGGGACCCAGTGATAAACAGAAAAAGAGGCGCATTGATGTTGATTCTTCTTCATTTGGGCAGTTCTCCGAGACCACCACTGATCCCGCCAGATCCTTTGACCCCATGGGACCACTCCAGTCCGGTCCTCACACTATGCGCCACTTGTCCAGCCAGATATATGGAGTAGATGCTCATGTTAGGCAGCTTATAGCTGGTCTTCCTACTGGCCCACCCGGGGCTAGCACATCTACATGGCGGATGTGGTCAAAGAGCAAAAAGATATCACGAACAAGATGGAGGCCATTAACACCAGGTTGGAGAACATGAGTCGCCGGCAAGGAAAGATTGAAAAGAGGCAGAGAAAGTTTAAGGAGCATGAAAAGAAGAAAAGCAAGCTGCTGTCCAAGATGATGCAAAAGCTGAGCACATTTTGTGGTTCACATGACTCGGAGGATGATGATGATGCAGACTTGGAGCTTAAATTTCCCACCACCTCTAGTTCTGACTGATGCAGTATTCAGGGAGCACTTTTCACCATTTTACTCTATCATTTTTAGTTGCATTGGGGACATTGGAATATCTTTAGTTGGGGGGTAGCTTCTTGTATAACTGTTCTTGTTGTATAATTGTGTATTACAGTTCAGTTCTGAAAAGGAGTTCATAAGACTCTTAGGCAACGGGTAGCCTCAGGTAATCAAGGAAATGGTACTGCTAATTGGAAGTGATTTGACGAGAGTAAATGTCTCGGAAAAAGGGTAATGTGATTAGACTGATGATACTACGCTAGTATTGCGGTGCTTTCTTGCTAGATCGACTGCTGATATCTGAGTTTGTTTGATTGGCACAGGGGTAATTTTAGAATATCTTTCGTGGAATGATTGGGTACTCGAGGTGTAATATGTATTCATACGGCGTAAATTGGGATCAGGTANCTGGCGAAGATATTACCAGTTTCAATGAAGGCTTTCTTTGCATATATACCTACCTGTTCGCTCTGGGTCCCGACGAATCCGTGAAATCTCCTCCCTTGGACATCGGCCCAGTGATCCTTGACTTTCGCACTCGGTATCGAGTGACCCTTGGCCAGATCTAACCGTCCTTTTGGAGGATTGTGCTGATGCTTAGGCATTTTACTCAGGAGATTGCGGGTGAAGTCCTCACTCTCAATCATCTGATCGGACTATACCGCCCTCAGCTATATCGAGGCTTGATCAAGCTTCGGCAACGGTCCACAAAACCTTTCTTTTCAAGTTTCGATGAGGGGAAGGACCGGGGGTGGATGAGTAGGTTTGTTTGGGTGTGCACCTTGGACATTATCCCGGTCCAAAGGATGCCTTTTCCCGAACGGGGGAACTTTCAGCGTAGGTATATCGTTTCATTGAGCGTTCCTCAACCTTTCTTTCGAGCATTGTAATATCCTCTTGGCGACTTTCTCCAACTTCTCCTTCGCATCCTGATGGAGTTCCAGATTTGGCGAGGTGGATAGAGCGCTTGGACAGAAGGTTTCCGTATCATCTTCGATCCTGGGAGCTCGTGGCCGATAGGCGCTGGGTGGCCAAGAACCATGTTGGGGATTCATTTTTGCATGTATCTTGTACTTTGTATTCCCTTTGTTCTTCACTCATCGTGTTGATGTAGGCCTTGGGGAAAAGATGTTGATAAGGCCACCCCCTGGTGGTGAAAAGGAGGCCTAGAGAGTCGGCACGGGCAAGAAAAGGAAAATAATAGTGGCCGCTGCTCGACTTGACGAGGCTGCTGTCCCGAGCTTTGACCCGAATCCCGGTGCAGGCGGGGAAGAAGGTGATGATGGCAGTCCGCTGAGAAGGAGTTCGAGGACCAGCGAGAGGGGTTCGCAGGTGCCCTGGACGGAGGATGCAGAGTCCGCGACGGCTAGGGCCAGCAAGGCTAAGGAGCCGGAGGTTGTTGGTGAGGACGCCAGTGTGGTTTCGAACCGCTCGGCTAGATTTGAAGTAGCTTCTGCAAATAGGGCTAAGGGCTCGCCTGGGACGGAGTTTGGAGCCTTCCCGGGGCGTGGGCCGCTATTCGACGAGGTTGATAACCCAAACGAATTCATCCGAAATTGTTCAGTTTCGTCGGGAGAATTGAGAGATGCCGGGAGGATGGTTGGTGCCACGGCCAAAACTTCCTTCGGAGAGGAAGGAACTTTTGCCAACATCCTCGATAACGTGCCTGACGGGGTTGATCTTGACGTAACTGACGCCGTTGATGCAGCGGAGAAATCCCTGCGGCAGGTGAAAAATTTTCTTTAAGCGTTTCCCTTCGCCATTGGGCGTTATTCATCGCTTCTCTCAATTTCCTTATTGTGCTGTAGCGCAAAGAGATATACGATCGTGCCATATCACAGCTCCGCGAGAAAGCCGCACATCGCAAGAAAGAGCGTGATGCCATTGCTTCGAGACTTTAAGATTCTGAGTCTCGAGGCATCTGGGGAGGCGAGGAGGTGAAAGAGCTTCAAGCTACTTTAGAGGCGGCACTCCGGGAGAAGACCGCTCTTACTGCACAGGTATTCTTCTTCTTTCTTTCATATCTGCTCCTTCGCTCGGCATCCATATGAGTGTTTTGTGTTCACATATTCGTCGCCTTGCTTTGTAATGAAGGTTGACCAGGTGATAAGTTGGTATTTTACCAACTTATCTCCTCTTAATATTTAAACTTTTGCATAATTTTTGTTGGAAACTAGGACATTTTCTGAGGTTTATTGGCAATTTTTAGGTGTCATGTGATTTGGAGAAGAAATGGAAGAAACCGAGTCAAAATGTGCAAAAATGGTGAAACTTGACTGATGCCTGATACTCTTCGCGATCACAATGATTGCAACGTGATCTCAGAAGGCTAGAAAAACAACAATCGCGATCCCAAGGATGGAAATGCGATCGCAGAAGACTGGAAAAACATCAATCGTGATCGCAAAGCCGTTCACGCGATCACATAGAAGGAATTGGTCACAGCGAGGTAATGCTTTACGCGACCGCAAATGCAGGTCTGCGATCGCAGAGTTTCTAAAGAGGACTCTACGTGATCGCAATCTGTTTTACGCGATCGCGATTCATAAAATCTGGGCGAAATCTGGGCAGAAATGGAATTTCATGATTTTGATCCCAAAACCATTTAATACTCGACTAGGCTGATCTTTGGCATATCTTTGGCTTATTTTCAGTTCCATAAACTAGAGAAGAAAGTATTAGAGCTAGGGTTTTGCACACACACTTGGGTCTTGAAGATTTCAAACTTATGGTTAAGGATTTCTTACCCATTTATGTTTATTTCTTCATTTCCTTGCTTTGTATTGAATATTTAAGTGTGTAGTATTTATTTCCAACACTTGAGTCTTGTTTATGGAAATACTCATATTTAAAGTGTGGATTAAATACCTTGTTGTGTTTATGTATTGAATGATTTTTTTTCTTTTAAGAAGTGAGTTATTGTTATTTTAATTATTCTTGTTCTTTAATGTTTCCAAAGGGATTAGCTAACCCTAGGAATCGCTCATCAACTCCGAATTAATTTTGGAAAAGATAATTTGGGGTTTGGAAAGATTAATTAACAAGAACTTGAGGCGTTAACCCTCATTTTTATAGATTCTACCTAGGGATAGGATTGAACTACTTGTAGCCATTCCGGGTGTGCTTAATCTCTTAATTGTTTTAGGGATAATTCATTTAGGGAAGTCTTGTTAGTCTTCGGAAGAAGCTAATTATGAATTATTATCCGTGGCTAATTAGCATAAACTCGCTCACATTTGTAAAATCATGAAATACATTGGATCGTTACTTGAGTGTATTTCCCGATGCATTCATACTTGTAGCCATTGAACATTTTACTTGATTTCTAGGTTAGTTTACATTTTCTCACTTAGATGTAAAACGTTTCCAAAAACAAAAATTCTTAGTGTTTGGCATTGCGCGATAAGTGATAATTCTCTTACATTCCTAATCGCCTACATATTGTTCTCTGTGGGATTCGACCCCGACTCATAGTTGGGTAAATTATTGCATGCGACCGTGTCCATCTACTTTTTAGTAGTGGATTTGGACGTTATCAAATTTTGGCGCCATTGCCGGGGAATACGGTTTTGAAATTACTATTTAGTGTGTGCTTAACTTTACGTCCTATTCTATTCCATCACTCTTCGCTTGCTTTGCTTGGTGTTGATAGGAAAACATGTCTGACTACGAGGAAGAAGTGGATGAATATCCTTTTGCGGACATAGATGAGTACATTGAGGATTCAAATGCTATCGTACCTACGATTCTTGATGCCTCAACTTTCAAAGTGGAACATGGTCTAATCCTAATGCTCAAAGCGGAGGGGTTTTTCAGGAATTCTACCGATGATGATCCAACACAACACCTTAGGAACTTCTTGGGAGTATGTGCTATGCATAAGCAGAACAATGTCTCAGATGATGCCCTAAGGTTGAGGGTCTTCAAGTACTCACTAGCTGGAGACACAAGGAAGTGCCTTCAAAACCTGCCACCAAATTCCATCCGGTCTTGTCATGAACTTGTCCGGGCATTTCTACTAAAATGGTTCCCACAGAGCAAGAAGTCCGAACTTCGAGATAAGATTTTCTTCTTCAAGCAACAACCAGGGGAACACTTAAATGAGGCATGGGATCGATTCAAATTATATTTGGTGAGGTCTCCGAATCATGGTTTTCCAGATTCCATCTTGCTAGAGAAATTTTATATGGGCTTGGATCCTATGAACCAAGCTATAGCGAAGAACGCGGCGGACGGATCTTTTATGGACAAATCATTTGCAAGAGTTACGCAAATACTTGACAAGATGGCAAAACATAATCAAGCTTGGCATTCTGAGGATACTTCAGGCGGAATCGCATATGGTTCTCCTTCCTTGACCAACTTGATCAAGGAGAATCAAGAGAGGGACCAAATAGTTGCAGGGGGGCGCAAATGTCAATGTGTTGACGGAAATGCTCATGGAAAATCAAACAAAAAAGGTGAATGTAGTGGAGGAGGTGCAACCCATCTCCAATTAAGAGTTTGAAGAAGCGAACTACTTCAACAACCCTCAAGGATGGTATCAAAGACAACATTATCAGGGTCAGGGGCAGCAGAGTCAATGGAGGCCAAACCCGCAAGGGCAAGGCAACCAACAATGGCGACATGACAAAGGTGGCCCAAACCAAGGGAATTGGAACAACAGCAAGAACTTTTCTAACCAGAGTTCAAACCCCTATGTTCCTCCGAAGGGTCAATATTCAAGCCAAGGGTCTTCTACTGAATCTAAGTTGGAAGCTATGCTTGAGCGAGTGTTGCAAAATCAAGAAAAATCCGATACTTCAATGAGGAACATGACGGAGGTCGTTGGATCTCATACCGCCTCCATCCAAAAATTGGAGATGCAAATGAGAGACCTCTCCAAAGAGCAAAATCCAAAACAAAAGGGAACACTCCCTAGTGACAGGGTTGCAAATCCTAGGGGTAGTGGGTGTGGCCCAACTTCTCACATCATGGAGATCACTACTAGGACTGGGAAATGCTACACGGAGAGGGTGAACAAACGGTTGAAGAAGAAGAGTCCGAACTAAGGGTTGAGGTTGAAGGGCCATGTGTTGTCGAGGTTGAAAAGATTCCGGAGGAATTGAAAGTGCAAAAAGAGAACCGGGAAGAGGTGAGGGAAAAGGTAAAAGAGACACCAAACACTCTTTCACCTATTCCTAGACCTCCTCCCCCATTTCCTCAGAGGCTCGCGAGAAAGATTGATGATGGCAAACTTGAAAAATGTTACGACATTCTCAAGCAATTAACTGTGAATATCCCATTTGTGGAAGCTTTTCAAGAGATGTTGGGGTTTGCTAAATATTTAAAGGATTTGATTACCAAAAAGAAGACCACAAAGAATGAGGTAGTAAACATGACTCACCGGGTTAGCTCTATTAGTGCCACATCCAAAGTCCAAAAGAAAGAAGACCTGGGAGCTTTTACCATTCCTTGTACCATCGGGGCCCGTGACTTTGCAAGAGCCCTATGTGATAATGGCGCTAGCATAAACTTAATTCCTCTTGCCATCTATAAGCAAGCCGGATTAGGTATGCCAAGGCCCACTAGTATGAGATTGCAAATGGCCGATCGGCCATTCAAATGCCCAGTGGGAATTGTTGACGATGTACTTGTAAAAGTGGGGAAGTTTCATTTGCCCGCCGATTTCGTAATTCTTGATTGTGCGATTGATAAAGAAATCCCTATAATTTTGGGGAGACCATTCCTAGCCACGAGAAGGGCACTCATGGATTCGGAGCGGAACGAAGTTAAATTCCGGGTAAATGATGAAGAAGTCACATTTCAAGCGAGCAAGGGTATGAAACTACCCCATGAGTATGAGAGCATTTTAGTGATAGATGTTGTTGATGAGGTAGAAGGTGCCGTCGAAATGAAAATGGAAGAACAATGCCTTGGTGAGGCATTAGCGGCTATTTTGGTAAACTTTGATGGGGAAGACATGGATGGGTATATGGAGTCGGTAAATGCATTGTAGGGTCTTGGATCCTACACTTATACTCCGGCAAAGCTCTCGCTTGACTTGGAGAATAGGGCCACACCTCCTGCAAAGCCATCAATCATTGAGCCGCCACAACTAGATCTCAAGCCACTTCCCCCGAACCTAAGGTATAAATTTCTTTGCTCTAATGATATGTTACCCGTAATCGTTTCGTCTTTGTTAAATGATGTGCAGGTGGAACAATTATTGGAAGTATTGCCGGAGCATAGGCAAGCCATTGGATGGATAATTGCGGATATCCGAGGGATTCCCGCGGGAATTTGTGAACACAAGATCCAATTGGAGAGTGACACAAAGCCAAGTGTGGAACATCAACGACGGTTGAACCCGTCAATGCAAGAGGTGGTAAAGAAAAAAATCATCAAGTGGTTGGATGCCGGGGTTGTCTACCCTATTTTTGATAGTTCATGGGCGAGCTCGGTGCAATGCGTACCGAAAAAGGGAGGCATGACCGTAATTGAAAATGATAAAAACGAGCTCATCCCAACAAGAAGGGTAACCGGTTGGAGGGTGTGTATGGATTATCGGAAGCTCAACAGTGCCACATGCAAAGACCATTCCCCTATGCCTTTTATTAATCAAATGCTTGATCGGCTAGCGGGAAGGTCATTCTATTGTTTCCTTGACGGATATTCCGGCTACAACCAAATCAACATCGCATTGGAGGATCAAGAGAAAACAACATTCACTTGTCCCTATGG
Source organism: Nicotiana attenuata (assembly GCF_001879085.1). Classification (NCBI taxonomy): domain Eukaryota; kingdom Viridiplantae; phylum Streptophyta; class Magnoliopsida; order Solanales; family Solanaceae; genus Nicotiana; species Nicotiana attenuata. The sequence goes on from NW_017677072.1 coordinate 11,400, forward strand.
AACTTTTGCCTTTAGTCGGATGCCATTTGGTTCGTGCAATGCTCCGGCTACTTTTCAAAGGTGCATGATGTCCATTTTCTCCGACATGGTGGAGGATTTTCTAGAGGTCTTCATGGATGACTTCTCGGTAGTAGGTGACTCTTTTGAGCATTGTCTTAACAATCTTAGACAAGTGCTTAAGAGGTGTGAGGAAACCAACCTTGTGCTAAATTGGGAGAAATGCCATTTCATGGTGGATGAAGGCATCGTATTGGGGCATAAAATTTCAAAACATGGCATTGAGGTTGACCGAGCTAAGATCGAGATTATTTCCAAGCTTCCTCCACCCACTTCCGTCAAAGGTGTTCGAAGTTTCTTAGGGCATGCCGGATTTTATAGGTGGTTCATCAAGGATTTTTCCTAAATTGCAAATCCTATGTGCAAGCTACTTGAGAAAGACGCCAAATTTGTGTTTGAT
>NW_017677072.1:12220-34913 GCF_001879085.1 Nicotiana attenuata
CCCTCACTAAACAATTCACGGCCCAGGATGTCATGGTCCAAGGACGTCATCTTTAACCGTCCAAAGACAACCTTCATGGTCCAAATGGAATTTGCATCATGTTTAAATTTTGCAAATACGTTTGTAGCATCTTTCATCTGCAGGTAACCAGTAAGCAACCACTATCCTAGCAGGAGCAATCTCGCTCCAATTCCCTCCAACCGTCCCGAGCCTAAACCGTTCACCGTAGCCGCTTCCGCATTTCGTGTCCGTTCTTGCAATAATTTCATCGGCATCCGTGGGTGAATCTAGAACTACACATGGCCTGATTCCTGTAAGACCAAGGATATGTAGGTAACTCGAAAACCGGAGTTCGGCCTCCGTCTTTCAAAACCTCCCATCCAGTCAAAATTGGTCATCATTTCTTTACTCGAAAACTCTTTCATCCTTCCCGGGTAAAGAAGGGCAGCTGTTGATACTCAATTTTTCCCTATATATTTTAAATATGCATAAAGACCTTCAAAATAGCATATATATGCATATATAAGCATGCACAAGGTTTTATAATTTTTCCCATGATTTTAAGGATTTAAATTGATTTATTTTCTCCCCTTTTATTCATAAAATCCCAATAATTATTTCCCAAATTATTGTTATGATGATTTATTCATTTAATTTCTATACTTATACCAAAGTGTAATTAATATAATTTTTGTGCATTTTTGTAATTACATTTGGTATTTTTCAAGCTAATTGCATATAATTGCAATGTTAGCCCATTTTAATGTATAATTATATTTTATACGTGTAAAATTGGCCCCCAAATATTTAAAATGATAATTATATATTTTAAATCATTTTGGTATAAAAAAATTAATTGTAGAAACTATTTTATTATTTATTAAAATTAAAATAGAGAAAATTGGCTATTTAAATTATAGCCAGATTTGGCTTTCAGTTTTAGCCTAACGGAACCCAATCCCAGCCCAATCTCCTATTAAATAACCCGACCCAGGCCCCAGACACTTCCTACCCGACCTAAAACCCATCAGATCCTGGCGGTTGATCTAAAAGATCAACGACCCTCGTTTATTCTTTCCTTTTTAATTCTAAACGACCACCCTAACCCTACTCATTTCCAAACCCCCGCCACCTTCAGATGCTCTCATCTCTTCTCTTCTCTCAACCTAACCGTAATCTCACTTCAAACGCCGCCTCCCTCTCTGGTCGTCTCCGGCGACCACCTTTCAACCCAAAGCCTCCAATGGTTTCCCCCTCGACATGCTCATCATCTCTGAGGCCTCCAAGGGCCCTGGGCCATGCCGACTTATGTCTTGGGTTGCTGTTTTGGTTTTTCATGGCTTCTCCGGTGTGTTTTTGGGCAAAATCACACCATATTTGTTGCAATCTTTGAAGTTTAATAGCAGGTTCTTCCGTTTCTATCTGGGTTTCCTTTGAAACCCTAACTGTTTGAATCTCTTAGATCTGTGCTATTTTTAACGTTTCAAGTCTGTTTCTTTCTATGTTCTACACTGTTCTCAGACCTCTCTTTAAAAATCTTCAACTTTAAGCCGTTTTTACTTTCTTTAAAGTTAGGGTTTCTCGGAGTTTCTTCTACACTTGTTTAAACTGATTTTCCTTTATGTTTAAACCTCTTTCCTTGCTTATCCCGACTGATTCTATGTTCTTACTGCTCTTTAACTCGCCTATGTTAAAAACCCTAATTTTTAAGATCTTCTTTGTCTTGGTTCTGTGTGTTAGCCTAACTACTTGATTATTGTTAAGCTTCTGCGGTTACCATGCTTCGAATGTGTTTTACTGAGTCCTTAGCCTGCTTATATCACTTCTGTGTGATTGTGTTCATCTTTTTTGTTCATCTCTTGCCCCTTTCTGTCGATATTGCTGACCTTGATTGTTTGCTACGTCCGTTTGATCTTCTTTATTTATATGTTGAAGTATAGAATCATGACTCCTTATTGATTGATTCGGATTTCCTTAATTGATGGTTTGATTGAAAGATTTTTCTTTTAAAACCCTAAAGTTCTACCTCGTTGTGGTACTTTATTCTAACTAAATCATTCCCTTAATTGAAGTTTTCTGAATTTAGTCCTAATTGACTACCCTATGCTTACTGAACTTTGATTCTTTCCTTATTAGTCATGTACTGATTTTTCTTGCCTTATATGCTATTGGTTTTTACCGTTTGAATTAGTTCCCTTAATTAAGGGAGTACTTGCCTTGATTTTCTGATTGATTGATTCTGAATTCCTCAATTATTATGCTACTATGCTTTTTACCTTATTTACTACCTGTTTTCAAACTATAAATACTCTAGTCTTTCATTACCACAGACACGAGACTTGGGTTTAAAGACTATCTCTCATACTTTAAAAATATCTGCTCTCTCTCTTTTGCTATCTACTATTGTTAGCCGACCGCAAACCAAGGCTAACCATATGTTCTCTCTTGTTCTTTCATTCTGCTTACTCTCCTCTTCACTGGTATGTCCTAGTTCAATTCAAAGTTCCAACAACAACATGATTCTCTTATTGTTTCAGTTCTTCTTGTTTCTGGTTTGCTTCTAATTGTGGTTCTGTTGTGAAACTTGTAGTTAAGAACACATTACTAGCATGTTATTATGTCTTCCCTTCCTTTAGATTAGTATATTCCCTTTATGTGTATTTCTGAGCATGTCATACCAATTGTCTCTCACTTGTTGTATGCTTACCATACTACATCCCATGAATCCCAAATCCCTATCACCCCTCTATGTGGTTGTGTTCTTCATGTCTGGTTTTGTGACTATGCCAGTGTCAGCTGTTTCTGAGCATGTCTAAACTAGTCCTAGACCCTGGTTGGGTTCTGTGTTTGCAGTCAAATGTTCTATGTGTCCCAAACCCCCTTGCCCCTGTCTGTGATTACTAAATTCACTTGGTTTTGTGAACTAGCCGTGTTTGGACTATGTTAACTATTCCAATATCTTTTTCTCAAACCATCTCTGTTGCTTTACTGAATTACTTTCAAAAAAGGCTTTGGTTAAATACAGTTTCTTACCAAGACTTTTTAACTTGTGTCCACCACTTCTCACTCTACTTTTAGTCAATAAGTTCTGCCCCCTCTAGTATGTGTACTGCCTTGGGATCCTTTGAGAACCCTATGAACTCTGGCATGCTGAGGCTGGCCTTTCCACACTGTACTTGTTCAATTCTAGGTTGCTAAGTCTAGGTGTAAGCACTGCCCGGGATCCTTGAGATCCTTATGGAACTTTGATGCACCTGGACTCTGATTTGTCTATGGAACTGAGGCATATGAGACCATTGGAGGCTTTGGGTAACCTAAGCCTAATTGAAGGCTCCCTATAGAATAGCTTCTTGATTTTCTATTTTCATTGGCTTGTAATAATTTGTAAACTGATATTGGGGTATTTAGTAAAAAGGGGTGGGGAGATACATATTTTCTGGGGTAATACGGGTAGAAATCCTGCTCTTAGGACTTTACTTTTTCAAGTTTGTTTGTTCTAAATAGAAAACATGCTCTTAGGACTTTACTTTTGCAAGTCTGTTTGTTCTAAATAGAAAGCATGCTCTTAGGACTTTACTCTTTGAATCTGATTGCCTTGCCAAATAGAAATCATGTCCATAGGACTTCACCTTTAAGTTTCTTTACTCGTCAAGTAGAAACCATGTCTATAAGGTTTTACATTCTGCCATGTTTAGAAATCATGCATATAGGGTCCAAACAATCATGTCTTAAAATCAGTTTAATAATAGACACCATGCCTATAGGACTTAATTCAGATATAGTTATAATGAGTACTTCTGTATGTTGCCACATTTGCAAATCGACTAAAATCAATAATACGCCTAGATATCGTGCCTATAGGGAGTCCTACCCGCAATTCTGTCTGTTAATCTAATTTAGTCTAATGAGCTCCTTTAATCACGCCTAGTTCATTCCTGAATTGGTCTTATTAAGTGTTAAGCAAGTTCTGAAACAAGTTCTTTCAAACTGCATCAATCTCATTAGATATCATGCCTATGAGTATTAACGGAACCTATTTCAAAATCTGTTCGTTTCTGCACTAATAGATATCAGTATCAAGCGTATAGGCAAGCCTCTAGGGCGCTTTCAAAATTGCATTCTCGGGAATTGTCTCTATCATGTTTTCTGATCCTAACAGGCTTTAAAAGAAATACTTAGGCAAGTGCTAGGGTCTAATTTCTGAGTCTAAAAAGGGGTCTTGTTTATTTCTGCATATTCACTTAGATATCCTGCTTTAGGACATTGTCTAATAAAGTACCTTAGCTGTGCTTGAGTCGTGTTGTTTATGTGTTTGATTGAGGAGGAAACTCTAATCCTCTTAAACTGCTCCCACTATGTATGAAAGTCCTAAATGCTTTTTGACTGTCGCCTTAGAATTTTTGCCTTTTAAAAACCTTAGGGGTACGTCTAGAACCACCTATAGGTAGGGGTCCTAACTCCCTCCAATGACCATTAAGAAGGAACGAGTAGCATCACGCAATAGGAATCGTTTACCAAACACTCGCTTTGCATGACCAATAAGGGGACGGGAAGGGTAGACATGGATATGATGACCGGTGCGTTAATGCCACGCGTAGCCCCTTTCCAAGGAGTGATTACCGGGCATTGTACTGATGTGATCCTATAGGCTAACCAACCTAGGACCCCTCTCTCCCCAAATCCTCTTTACTTGAAGCTTTATTTTCCTTTTATACATACAAACTGTTTAAATTCTTATTTGAGTTATACAATGCCCAACATGCTCTGCTCGCAATTATCTGCTTCAACTGTTTATTTTATTTTTGCACTAATTCGTAAGTACAAGTTCGGCCGGGACCCACAGTTGTGGACCAAGAGGGGTTCCTAACACCTTCCCCTCGAGGTTATTTCGAGCCCTTACCCTAATCTCTGGTAGTGCAAACCAACCCAAGAGTTAATCGCTCTAGGTGGCCTAAGGCATCATAATCCGTTAGGTGGCGACTCTTCAAATACCCAATACCCAAAAGGAAATGAGTCATTAACCCCGTGAATGTCGAAACCCGGACCCCTCTCCCCGTCAAAAAGGGAGGGAAAAAAGGGGGCGCGACAGCATGGCGACTCTACTGGGGATATTTTTAGGCTCTTACCACAACGAACTTGCTCTTATAAATTAGTCCAAGCATGCTTATCCCGTACCCTCTTCCCTTATTTTAATTTTTTACTGTCCGTTTTCTTTTAAGCATTTATTGTTCTTTTTTCTTGAGACTGACTAGTCATTTTATTTCCTTTTTGTAACTGTCTTTTAATTGTTTAAATACTATATTTATTTTTCTTTACGTGAAAATACTTGACTACATGTTATTAATTGCTGCATAAATCATGCTCCGCATCATATTCCACTCGTGAGTCTCAAATCCTATAGCAACGCTTTAATGAGTGGTTGCGCTCTTCCTATTACTACCCTTAAATTCGGAAAGGCTTATTTGCGGTAAAACCAGTCGATCAGCGGTGCAGTCGACGGTTCCGTGCCTTCCCCCTCAAGTTGTCCGCCTGAGGGTATCAGTCTAAAACCCCATAGAAACCTTACTCTGTTTATATTGTGCATGCATCATGGTCAAAGCTAGTCGAATCAGTTATGTTGTCCACGTAATGATCCTTTAAGATAAGCCTTATCCAAAGTCCATCGGGTTTTCCATAATCCCAACAGACGCAGCCACGTTTTGTGCATTAATTTGGAGAACTAAATGTCGATATGCTAATCATAAATGTATAAATAGTCGAGTCCGGTGGGGGTAAGGGCTAACCCTTTTATTTTGCAGAGAATGAGGCACGAGGTCCCCAGATTCGGTATGGTAAGCAACATCCCTCCATTGCTACTAGATTGGTGGGAGGACCTTTCCTCAAGCGACAAGAATGTCGACCTAGTGTGCTTAAAGGACTCCTACATACCTTTCGAATATCTGTACGAGAGGTATGGCCATAGCAAGTCTTTCCGCACTTACCATGATGAGATCGCCCTCACTTCACTGGGTCATATCCACCGCAGAGTGTTCGTGTTCATTGTGTGCTTTCTAGGGCTAATAGTGTTCCCAATGAAGAAGGGAAGAATCCACACTAGGTTGGCCATGGTCGCCAAAACTCTGATGGAAGGGATTAATGGACAGACATATACCATAATTCCTATGATCATAGCCGACATCTACAGGGCCCTCGAGAGCTGTCAAAGAGGGGTCAAGCAGTTCGAGGGTTGTAATTGATTGCTACAGTTGTGGTTGTTGGAGCATCTCCAAAAGGGCCGCTATCGTTAAGAATTTCCGCGAAGGGCTTGGAATGACCACATTGCCTTCCATCACCCTAAGCAGATGACCTACATTCCAAACAGATTTGCTCAACCGGAAAGTGCTAGCGAATGGGTAGAGTTCTTCGACAACCTGACCGAGGGACAGGTGCACTGGATGGTTGAATGGTTTCCAACAGACGAGTTTATTATCAGGTCCAGGGATGCTCCGCACTTGGTGTTGATCGGGTTGAGAGGGATATATCCATATGTCCCTATGCGAGTTATGAGACAAGCAGGCAGAAAACAGGTTGTACCAAGGCTCGTCAAGATGAGCCACTTCAGGGCAGATTTTCAAGACGACGATGTCCCTTACAAGTGCCAAGCTCAGCATATGTGGCACTGCAAAGTCATTGTGGAGAAGAATACCATTGAGCCGGACAGATATTATGCAGGGTGCGAGCCTCTATACCCGGCATGGTTAGGGGACGATCTGAAAGGGACGGTGACACCAGGGACCGGTCGAGGGAACAGAATCATAGATGAGGAAGATGAAACCTAAGTCAAGTACAATAGGCTGCGCAAAAGGGTCCACGACTCAGAAAATGAGCACCGGAAAATACAGGAGAAGAACGCAAGGTTGATTGAGGAATGGAAAGAGATGGCGGTCACTTCCAACGGGAAACTGGAATACTTGGAGCGAGGAATAGTGGAGCTAGAGGGCAAAGTCATAAAGAGGATCGAAAACTGCCAGACTGTTGAGGGAGCTAAGGGAGGACATCTGGCTAGAGCCTACTTGCTGCTGGGACTGCGCGAGCTGGGGGATCTATATGACGGAGTCCGGAAGATCGAATCTGGGGAAGGTCCTTCTGGGACCAAATAGATTAGATTTACTTGCTTTTCCTAAATGTAATAAGGCCAAGTGCCAGTAGTGACTTATTTTATCATTTTATTATTATCGTTTTGGGATTTTACTATTTTTATATTATGAAATGAGGCATTTATTGACGTTTAAATTTCTCCAAATTTATTTGTCGCTAGGCCTACCTCGGGCACAACGAGGCTCCCAAATTAGGATACGAGTTTATATTTCGCAATATGTATTTAGATACTGCAAACATTTCAGAACCCTCACTAACTTGTTACCTTTTTGTTTATTTTTATTATTATTCCCATCCCCTTAGGTTGGTTCATCTAAACTGGCCTCATCAGCATATCATACCAGATCCAGGGGCCCTCCACCTCCTCCTCCTCCAAGCAACACAAAAATCAGAGTAAAAGCAAAGATGGACGACATAAATGGAATACGAAAGGAAAACATTGAGAACGCAGAGACTTCCGACGGCCGCAGCACTCCGGCCCCGAATGACCTGGTTTTAAAATTGGAACAAAAGATACTAGAACTGCAAGGAGAACTTGAGCAGGTCCGCAATTTGGCAAATTTGTCACTCCCCCTCAATGTCCCTGATATCCACCAACAGAACACAAAGAACCCAACACCTCCTCAAAACACACAAAACCAACAACTACAAAATCCTACCGCACCAAATTAATACGCAACTCCACCTCAAAATATCAATCCATTGCCAATACCTACTCCACCACAATATCATCATCAATCAATTCCAACCACCACTTACCACACTCCCCAAAATACACCACCACTCATTCCCGATCCACAAAACTCCACCAATGACCATCACTATACCCAAGTCCCTGGCACCCATCAGAGCAACCCCATATATGTGGAAACTATACCACATTCTACCCAACTAATCTCCTGCGCACCAGAACCCTCCGAAAAGGACCTGCTCATTAAGAACATGGTCGAAGAACTCAAGAAGTTAACAAGCTGAGTTCAAGGTGTTAAAGGCGATAGAGAAATAGAAGGTTTGAACTACGAAGATCTGTGCATACAGCCCGATGTGGAATTGCCAGAGGGGTACAAACCTCCCAAGTTCGAAATGTTCGATGGCACAGGTGATCCCAGGGTTCACCTAAGAACCTACTGTGACAAGCTTGTTGGGGTTGGGAAAGATGAAAAGATTCGGATGAAGCTCTTTATGAGGAGCCCTACTGGGGACGCTTTGTCTTGGTATATCGGCCAGAATCCCAAGAAATGGTCCAATTGGGTAAGCATGGCGTCGGATTTCATGGACCGGTTCAGGTTCAACGCAGAGAATGCACCGGATGTCTTCTACATTCAGAATCTCAAGAAGAAACCTACTGAGACTTTCCGCGAAGATGCTACTTGTTGGAGGTCGGAAGCCGCCAAGGTCAGGCCCGCTTTGGATGAAGAACAGATGAATAAATTCTTCGTCAGGGCACAGGATCCACAATATTATGAGAGGTTGATGGTTATCAAAAATCACAAATTCTCTGATATCATCAAGCTCGGGGAAAGGAGGAGGAAGAAGGCCTCACCATTCAGACTGTGGCGAAGGGAGCTGTTCTCAGAAACTGGACCGCCACACCATCCCAAGCCCGTAGAGTCCCTAGGTAGCTTGGCAGAATTTATTTCTATAGCCGTTATAGTCATTTAAGATTTCCAGTAATTTTGTTTTAAGATTTCCTTGTTTCAAAATAAATGCTCGATTCATTGAGCGAAGCTTTGTCTGAACCATTTTCTCAGTTTTACTCAAATGCATTTGTCCTTTATCATTATTCATTACTATTCTATACTTTTCCCTTCTACAGTGTTATTATTACTTTTCCTGATGAACCAGAGACTGTGACATGTAATGAGGCAACACAACATGAGAATAGTGACTCAGAGGAAGAAGATGAGATACCCGAGGAAATTGTCAGAGAGGTTGAAAATTTTGAGAATAAGCCTAAGTCCAACTTGGACGAAACAGAAGCAGTAAATTTAGGAGACACCGAGACTGTCAAAGAGACCCGCATCAGCATTCACTTGTCTCCAACAGAGAAGGAAGAATACATCCATTTTCTAAAAGAATATGAGGACATATTCGCATGGTCGTATGACGATATGACCAGTTTGAGCACATCTATAGTAGCTCATAAGTTGCCTACAGATCCTATGTGTTCGCCAGTCAAGCAGAAACTCAGAAAATTCAAACCAGACATGAGTTTGAAAATCAAGGAGAAAGTTACCAAGCAGATCAAAGCCAAAGTTCTCAGGGTGGTTGAATATCCAACCTGGTTAGCTAACATTGTGCCAGTTCCAAAGAAAGACGGAAAGGTTAGAGTATGTGTTGACTATCGGGACTTAAACAGAGCAAGTCCCAAGGATGACTTCCCACTGCCAAATATACACATCCTGATCGATAACTGCGCCAAGCATGAACTCCAATCCTTTGTGGATTGCTTCGTGGGTTATCACCAGATTTGGATGGACGAAGAAGATGCAGAGAAAACTTTCATTACACCATGGGGGGTATATTGTTACAAGATGATGCCATTCGGTCTGAAGAATGCTGGGGAAACTTACATAAGGGCCATGACAACCATTTTCCATGATATGATACATAAGGAAATAGAGGTATATGTGGACGACGTCATTATCAAATCCAAGAGGGACGCAGATCACATAGCAGACTTGAGGAGATTCTTCGACAGGCTCAGGAGGTACAATTTGAAGTTAAACCCCGCAAAGCGTGCATTCAGGGTTTCTGCAGGAAATTTATTAGGATTCATTGTCAGCCACCAGGGGATCGAGCTAGATCCGACTAAAGTCAAAGCTATTCAGGAGTTGCCACCACCTAAAAGCAAAAAAGGACGTGATGAGCTTCCTGGGACGGCTCAATTACATCAGTCGATTCATAGCGCAGTCCACAGTAATATGTGAACCCATCTTCAAGATGCTGAGAAAGGATGCCGAAACAAGTTGGACCGAGGATTGTCAGAGTGATTTTGACAAAATCAAGGAATACATGTCCACACCGCCAGTTCTGGTCCCGCCTGAACTAGGACGACCTTTGCTACTTTATCTATCCGTGTTGGATGGAGCCTTTGGATGTGTTTTAGGACAACATGATGAGACATGAAGAAAGGAGTAATCCATATATTACCTGAGTAAGAAATTCACACCTTATGAAGCACGGTACTCTCTGCTTGAACGCACTTACTGTGCTTTGACCTGGACAGCCCAGAAATTGAGGCATTATTTTTGTGCCTACACTACATACCTCATATCCAGGATGGACCCCTGAAGTACATATTTCAGAAGCCCATGCCTACTGGGAAGTTGGCTAAATGGCAAATATTGCTGAATGAGTTCGACATCGTCTATGTAACTCAAAAGGCAGTCAAGGTACAAGCATTGGCAGATCACCTCACTGAAAATCTGGTGGGAGGAGAATACGAACCCTTGAAAACGTATTTTCCTGATTAAGAAGTAGCATTCATAGGGGAAGACATTACCAAAGCATATGACGGGCGGAGGATGTTCTTTGATGGAGCTGCAAATTTTAAAGGAGTGGGCATTGGAGCACTTCTGGTATCAGAAACGGGTCAGCATTATCCCGTATCTGCTAAACTCAGATTCCCCTGCACCAACAACATGGCAGAGTACGAAGCCTGTATATTAGGGCTCAACATGGCAATCGACATGAACATTCAGGAGTTGTTGGTGATTGGTGATTCAGATTTGCTTGTGCACCAGGTACAAGGAGAGTGGGCCACCAAGAATTCTAAAATATTGCCATATCTGCACCATGTGCAGGAATTGAAAAGGAGGTTCACAAAGATTGAATTCCAACATGTGCCCAGAATTCAGAATGAGTTTGCCGACGCATTAGCCACTTTGTCATCCATGATACAACATCCAGATAAGAACTATATTGATCCCATCCCGGTGAGGATCCACAATCGCCGGCATATTGTGCTCATGTCGAGAAAGAAGTAGATGGAAAGCCTTGGTTCCATAACATCAAGGAGTACTTCTCGAAAGGAGAATACCTGGAGCACGCAAATCACATTTAGAAATGCACACTCCGGAGATTGTGTGAAATCATTTCTTCCACAGCGGAAGGAACTTGTACAGAAGAACTTCGAATTTGGGTTTACTAAGGTGTGTCAACGCAAAGGAAGCTTCTAAGCTACTTGAGGATGTGCATGCTGGGACCTGTGGTCCGCACATGAACGGTTTCATCTTGGCCAAGAAAATACTCAGAGCAGGTTACTTTTGGATGACCACGGAGACGGATTGTATTCAGTATGCCCGCAAATGCTTTCAGTGTCAAGTGCATGCCGACATGATAAAAGTACCGCCAAATGAGCTCAATGGAACAAGCTCACCTTGGCCATTCGCTGCCTGAGGAATAGATGTTATCGGTCCGATTGAGCCCACTGCTTCGAACGGACACCGTTCATTCTGGTAGCCATTGATTACTTCACAAAATGGGTAGAAGCTGTATCTTACAAAGCTGTAACCAAGAAAGTTATCGCAGATTTTGTCAAGGATTGTATCGTCTGCCGATTCGGAGTTCCTGAGTCCATTATTACTGACAATGCCGCCAACCTCAACAGTGATCTAATGAAAGCTATGTGTGAAACTTTCAAAATCAAGCACAAGAATTCCACCGCCTACAGACCTCAGATGAATGGAGCCGTGGAAGCCGCCAACAAAAACATCAAGAAGATACTAAGGTAAATGGTAGAAAATCACAAACAATGGCATGAGAAGTTACCATTCGCCTTATTGGGATACCGTACCACAGTCCGCACATCGACTGGGGAAACTCCCTACATGTTGGTTTATGGTACCGAAGCTGTCATCCCAGCCGAGGTGGAGATTCCTTCTTTAAGAGTCATACAGGAAGCTAAACTCAGCGATGCGGAATGGATAAGAAGTCGCTATGAATAATTGGCCCTTATCGATGGAAGGAGGATGAACGCAGTATGCCACAGCCAACTTTATCAGAACAGAATGTCAAGAGCTTTCAACAAAAGGGTCAAACCAAGACAGTTCGCACCAGGGCAGCTGGTATTAAAGAAAATCTTCCCGCATCAAGATGAAGCCAAAGGGAAATTCTCTCCCAACTGGAAAGGTCTGTACATGGTTCACAGGGTCCTGACAGGAGGAGCACTCATACTTGCAGAGATGGATGGAGAAATATGGCCAAAACTAATCAATTCAGACACAGTCAAGAGATACTATGCCTAGATTATTTCACACTTCTCTTCTGATATAATTGAACTACGCTTGACCTGATTCCCGTTTAAGAGGGGATACGTAGGCAGCCTTATGGGTTCGGTCATATCATAATAAAATTTTCATTTCCCCAAAATCAGAAACTGGGGCAGAATTTTGAGGAGGGTCCTCAAAATTCCAGAGCAAGTCCAGCTAGCACCGTCACATGCCAGGAAGTCAATAATCAATCAAGAACTGGGGCAGAATTTTGAGAAGGATTCTCAAAATTCCGAAGAAGATTCAGCAGGGTCCGCCATCCGCAAATAGTTAAAAATCATCTACCAAACTAGGGCAGAATTTTTAGGAGGACCCTCAAAATTCCAACATAAGAGAGCTGCAATGCCTTTGAAATGTGTCACAGTCGCTAGTTCATCAAAAAAATTACTTTGATATATCAATACGCTTCCAAAATAATTCTATTTTATCAATGATTGCATATTTTTCGAAAATCCTATTTTCATAACAGTCAGGTGCTACCTAGGGGAACTCGAAGGGGGCTTCCAGAGCGGAGCAGAGCAAGGCCGACAGACGAAGCAAGAACCAACCTCCCCTCATAAAACATACAATTTTTCTTCGAAAGCAGGCACATTTGACGTAACGGTAGCATTCGCAGAACATGTATATACAAAGCATATTCACCATCCATCTGGCCATCAGACACTGAATATATCCTAGCTAAGACATACTCTACCCTTATCTGCTATTCTCTCTTTGCATGAGTCTAATCTCTGACTCCACATTTCCATGGGACTAAGCCCTGTCTCCCATCTTGCATGAGTCTAATCCCTGACTCCATATCTGCATAAGGCTAAGCACTGCCTTCTCTTTGCATGAGTCTAATCTCCGACTCCATACTTGCATGAGTCTAATCTCTGACTCCACATTGCATGAGTCTAATCTCTAACTCCACATTTGCATGAGACTAAGCTCTGTCTCCAATCTTGCATGAGTCTAAGCTCTGACTCCACATTTGCATGAGTCTAATCTTTGACTCCACATTTGCATGAGTCTAATCTCTGACTCCATATTTGTATGAGTCTAATCTCTGACTTCATACTTGCATGAGTCTAATCTCTCACTCCACATTTGCATGAGTCTATTCTCTGACTCCACATTTGCATGAGACTATGCTCTGTCACCAATCTTGCATGAGTCTAAGCTCTGACTCCACATTTGCATGAGTCTAATCTCTGACTCCACATTTGCATGAGNGCAGCATCACAAGAATTTCTGGTGATTTGAAGAGCAGTAGGAAGAGAATCCAGACAAGGCCACCTCTGCCTAGTATAATCATCATACCCTTCACTTGGTATGTCCAAAATCTCACCAAGCTTGATTGTATCAAACTCCACTTTTACACCCTTCACCAGGCTGGAGACTACTCCATTTTTCACAGTGGCATTGGCCATAAACTCTATCAACTCATTTCTAGCCAGCCTTCCATCCATCTCAAGGACCATGTCCTTCCACCCTTGTGCAGTAAGAGCATCCATCAATCTTCTCATGCCTGGCTCATCCAGATCTTTTTACACCCTTCACCAGGATGGAGACTACTCCATTTTTCACAGTGGCATTGGCCATAAACTCTATCAACTCATTTTTAGCCAGCCTTCCATCCATCTCAAGGACCATGTCCTTCCACCCTTGTGCAGTAAGAGCATCCATCAATCTTCTCATGCCTGGCTCATCAAGATCTTTCAACAACCTTCCTTTCAAAATTTTCCTTCTACTAAAGATGGCAAACCTATCTTGATCTTTCTCAGATTCCTCTTCTTCTTCACCACTCCACTCTTCATCTTCTTCAACAATTTTCTTTTGTTTTCCCTTCACAGCAGACCTAGTTCTTTTGGCTAAAGAAGATTCAGCAGGTACAGGTATAGAGGAAGACTTCTTGGAAGAAGTCTTGGATCTTTTTGGTTTGGGAGTAGGAACCTCCTCAGTTGTTCCTCTTTCTTGATGGACCAGGTCCATCTCCTCTTCTTCTTCTTCTGCAATCTCAACACTCTCCACAACCTTAGCCTTTCCTTTTCCCTCCTTTTCTTCCTGCTCTCTTCAAGAGCTTTCTGCAATTCTGCTTCACTTTGCTTTACCCTACTCCTAGTAGCTCTTCCCTTAGGTACTGTAGGTACACTAGATTTTGAAGATGACATTTTACTTTTCTTTGTTGGCTTGGAAGCAGTTGGAGCCTTTTGTGTGGAAGCCTTGCGCTTCTTTGGATCATAACTGGCCCCAATCTTCTTCAGCATATCTGCCTGAGTTTCTTCCCTAGATGCACCGGTTTCATCTTGATGCTTGCTTAAATTCACTAGCCCTTCAGCCGCCTCTCCTGAACTATTTCCCCCTGAGTTGTTACCACCTTCTTCAATACCTCCACAAATAGCCAATACTTTTTCTTTCTTATTTCCCCTCACATTTCTACTGATTCCCTCTCTCTCTTTTTCTTTTTTTTACCTCCTCTTCTACTAGAGTCAGCCCCCTGTACATCTTTAACAGGACCAACCAAGACAAATCTATTTTCAACCTTTTCAACCACATCAGAGAATAACAAATAAGTATTTACCTCACTAGGGTTTTCTTGAACATTTTCAGTGTCTGAAGACCCATGTTCTTCACCTTCGCTGGCAAAAATAAAATCATCAGACTCAGAGCTTGAGTCAGAATTTTGAGCATGACTTTCCTTCCTCTGGCTAGCCTTCAATTTCTCACTTAGAGCTTTCCTTAAAGCTCCAGAAGCTACAGTTTTTCTAGCTATCATTTTCTGCCTACGAAACCTAGGTTTTGGGTTTTCAATAGGAGGAGTAGATGAGGATGTGTTCGAGGGAGATGCTGGTGGGGGTGTGCCAGGAGTATCTTGGGGGTTAGACATGGTGGATTGTTTCTTGAAAAATTTGGGAATTTTGGAGAGAAGAAGGGTGATCAGAACTTGAGAAGAGTTTTGACGGTTATGGATTAAAGAAGAAAAGGTGTGGTGTATTTAAAGATGATTAGAAGTCATTGCAGTAACGGCAGCCTTTTTGCATAAGTCAATTAGAGGTCTAATCACTTTAGAATTCCGGTTTCCTAGTGATTAATAAGCGACGCTAGATTTTAGGAAAAAATCCCGTTTTATTTAGAGTTCTAGGAGAATGAAACTGGTTCAATGCTCAACGGATAGAATTTTTAGGAATTTGATGAATGTAGGACTTCTGCTCATGATTGAAAAATTAATCTTTCTAATTGTGCAACGTATATAAAACATACCTGAACTTTCTCATAAGCATATACTGATGAACCAGGTTCTTCAAGTAGAACTCTCTTGAACATGCCTCAAATGTCATAATAGAAAAAACTTTGTAAGAGATCAGTGAGTAATATATACACATGTCACAGGAGTACACTGAATAAAGTATGAAACTGAGTAAGAATTGATCTAGATATTTACACAATAGTTAGAACTCCTAACCAAAAAAATTTTTTTTCATCATTTTTTTTTCATATTTTTTTTTTCATTGTGCATTCTGAACTGGACCTATTAGGTGATCTTAATCATCCCTAATTCCATCCTGTTCCTCTCAAAGTTTTCTCTACTCAGTGCTTTAGTAAAGATGTCAGCTATTTGTTTATCAGTAGCACAGAATTCTATTGAAATCAATCCTTTCTCATAGTTATCTCTTAAGAAGTGGTGTCTAACATCTATGTGCTTAGTCCTCTTATGATGAACAGGGTTCTTTGTCATACTTATAGCACTAGTGTTATCACAAAATATTGGAATACATCCCACTTCAATTCCAAAATCTACCAGCTGTTGTTTGATCCATAGTAATTGAGCACAACAAAAAGCAGCATCAACATACTCAGCTTCAGCAGTAGATAGGGCCACAGAGTTTTGCTTTTTGGTAGCCCATGACACAAGACATGAACCAAGGAAGTGTGCCATACCTGTGGTGCTCTTTCTATCCACTAGGAAACCTGCATAATCAGCATCATCATATCCTACTAGATCAAAATTACTACCTTTAGGGTACCAAAGGCACAAATCAGTGGTTCCTTTTAGATATCTCAGTATCCTCTTGACAGCAGTCAAGTGAGACTCTTTTGGATTTGCCTGAAAACGAGCACAAAGTCCTACACTGAAAATAATGTCAGGTCTGCTAGCAGTGAGATACAAAAGTGAACCAATCATACCCCTATACAACTTTTGATCAACTGATGAACTAGGTTCATCAACATCTAATTTAGTGGTAGTTGCAATGGGTGTGTCTATTTCTTTAGATTCCTCCATTTTAAACTTTTTGATTAGCTCTTTTGTATACTTCTGCTGATGGATCATGGTTCCATTTGGAATTTGTTTAATTTGTAAGCCTAAGAAGAAATTAAGCTCACCCATCATGCTCATTTCAAACTAACTTCCCATTAATTTTGCAAAGTCATTACTTAGCTTGTTAGTGGTGGCTCCAAAGATTATGTCATCAACATAAATTTGCACAACAAGGAGATCCTTACCTTTTTCCCTTAAGAATAAGGTACTATCTATTTTACCTCTCTTGTAACCATGCTCCAGTAAGAATTTTGACAGTCGTTCATACTATGCTCTTGGGGCCTGCTTGAGTCCATAGAGAGCCTTGTCCAGCTTGTACACATGCTCAGGACATTCCTTACTTTCAAACCCTGGAGGTTGTTTCACAAACACTTCTTCTTTTAGGTAGCCATTTAGGAAGGCACTTTTGACATCCATCTGATGAAGAGTAAATTTCATATGTGCTGCAAAGGCTATAAGAAGTCTGATTGCCTCTAGTTTTGCCACTGGAGCAAAAGTCTCATCATAGTCTATGCCCTCCTCCTGGCTGTAACCTTGGACCACCAATCTTGCCTTGTTCCTTGTAACTATTCCATCTTCATCAAGTTTGTTCCTGAAGACCCATTTTGTACCAATGACTGATCGGTCCTTGGGTCTTGGTACTAGGTGCCAGACTTGACTCCTTTCAAACTGGTTAAGCTCATCCTGCTTTGCATTCACCCAATCTGCATCCTGCAAAGCCTCAACAACAGTTTTAGGTTCAATGATAGATAGAAAAGCATCAAAAGCACACAGATTCTTTAATTGTGATCTGGTTTTAACTCCAGATGTTAGATTAGTGAGAATGTTCTCAATGGGATGAGAACTTTGATACTTGTGAGGTTTCACAGCCAACTGGCTTCTGCTAGATGTTTCTGCCATTTGCTAAGGAACAGGATCATGAACAGGTTCCTTCAAGGAGTTTATTTCAATTCCTCTTTGGTTTCTTCCCCCTGTCAGGTTGCCCTGTATGGAAGAACCTATTCCATCACCTGTTCCTTCTGTTGGTGCCACTTTGACCTGAGTTGATGCTTCAGTCAAGTCTTTTACCAATCCAATGGCTTCATCTTCATGTTCATGTCTCTCAGAAAGAATGTTAGTTTCATCAAATACTACATGCACACTTTCTTCTACACACAAATTTCTTTTGATAAACACTTTATATGCTTTGCTATGTGAAGAATATCCCAAGAATACTCCCTCATCACTTCTGGGATCAAACTTTCCTAGGGAGTCTTTTCCATTATTGTGCACATAGCACTTGCAACCAAATGCCCTAAGATGGGATATGTTTGGTTTTCTCCCTTTAAGTAACTCATAGGGAGTCTTCTCTACCAGAGGTCTGGTCATGCATCTATTTATTATATAACAAGCAGTGTTTACAGCCTTTGCCCATAAGCCGTGAGGCAATTTACTTGAAAGTAGCATGGTTCTAGCCATATCCTCAAGAGTTCTATTCTTTCTTTCAACTACTCCATTTTGCTGAGGGGTCCTAGGGGCAGAGAAATTATGATCTATACCATTTTCATCACAGAACTCAGCAAACTTTGAATTTTCAAATTCAGTTCCATGATCAGACCTAATGGAGGCAAGTTGATTTCCTAATTGTTTCTGAGTTTTTCTAACAAATGCAGAAAACATGTCAAAAGCTTCATCTTTGGAGGTTAGAAATAGAACCCAGGTAAATCTAGAATAGTCATCAACTAGCACCATTACATATTTCTTTCCACCTCTGCTCATGGTTCACATTGGACCACATAGATCCACATGGACTAGTTCCAACGACTTGGTTGTACTTACCATGTTCTTGCTTTTGAAGGATGACCTTACCTGCTTCCCCCTTGCACATGCCTCACAAACTTTGTCTTCTTTGAGCTTGATATTAGGTAACCCTATCACCAAGTCTTTAGAGACTAATTTGTTAAGCTGATTTAGACTTGCATGACCAAGTCTATTGTGCCACAGGAGGGGATCATTAACCAACACACTTAAACAAGTGAGTTCATTTTCTGAAAGAGTGGACAAATCTACAATGTAAATATTGTTAACTCTTTGTCAGTGGTAAGGTTAATCACAAAGAATTTGGTGGAGGTAAAAGCCACAAGGTTACCTCTGTCACACAATTGTGACACACTTATTAGGCTATATTTCAAGCCATCTATCAGGTAGATATTCTCTATGGAATGAGAATCTGTTTTGCCTACCTTTCCAACCCCAATGATCTCACCTTTCTTTCCATTACCAAAGGAGACATTACCTCCTTTTAAGTCCTCAAGTGAAAGGAACTGGTCATTGTGAGCACGTGATTTTTGCCCTATATGAATTACTCCCAGAAATTCAAACAAAATGATTTCTTTCATTATTTTACAATTTTGTGGATTTTGTGACATTTTGTGGTAATTGTTTGCCTTTTGTTTGTGCATTTTAATTAGTGAAAAATACAAAAATACTTGGCATTTGCATTTAAGGGTTAATTTCACATTTTTAGGATTAATTAGTAACTAAGTTACTTTAAAGAGAAGAAACTAACAAAAATAATTCATTTTGCATTTTTAACTATTAATTTTTTGAATTTGTCTTAGTTTGCATTTAAATTAGGAGATAGTGTATTTGGAAATTAAGTAGTATAAGTTTAGAGTCAATTTGGGTCTTTATTTTTAATTTTGCATTTAACAAAAATTAGAAAAATCATAAAATAAAGAAAAAAAATAAAATAAAAGGAGAAGAAGAGAAAATTAAACAAAAACAATTTGCTTTCATAAATTACCCAAGTTTGGGCCAGGTATGTTTCAGCCCAAAATGCCTCAAAACCGGACCAATTCACACCCCCCAGTCCGGCCCAAACGTCCCCACCCGGTCCAGTCCCCAGGTTATCAAAACGACGCCGTTTTGGCGTCAAGGAATCTAGACCATCCATCTCCTCAATCTAACGGCCCAGGTTCCATCTCGTTTATTAAATAAAAATGTCCAAATTATTCAGTAAACCTAGAGACCAAACTCGTCTTCATCGTACCCTGTTCCTCCGTCGCCCTTCTCCGCCTTACGCCGCCGCCGGAAATCGCCTCACGGCGGCGGCCGGTCTCCGTTCTCGTCCAAAATAATACCCTAGAATCGCCTCGTTCTCCTCTCCAAATCCCCAAGCCGCTTCCCTCGAATCCCACCCAAACTCGTCAAATCTTGGATCATAAGGATTCCGGCCAAAACCCTAAGTGACCCAATCCCGTCCAAATTAACACCATAGAACCGTCTTGTTCTCCTCTCTCAAACCCCCCAAACCCCATCCCTCGAATCTAAACGGAACTTCTCGAATGTTAATTTGAAGTTTCCGGCCAAAACCCTATGTTCTCCAAACCCCACCAAATTGACACCACGTGACCTCCTCACTTCCCTCATGAGGAATTCATCATCATTAGCATTCAAATCTCACCGGAGATAGTCGAATTTTGAATCTGAAGAGCTATGCGATTTTAGTAGTTATACAGATGAGTTCTCTTCTTTTTTGTGTTTGATTTCTGTGCTGTTAAGATTAGGTTAGTTATTAATTAGTGTGTTAGGTTTTAGATTAGGTTTGTAATTACTGGTTCTGAAATCGGATAATTGTTTTGTCTAATTCTACCCATGTTAATTGTATAGTTTAGTTCTCCTCACATGATTAGTGTTCCCATGTCACATTTCTAATCCTTTATCTGGTTTAGTTCTGTTTTGTGATCTCCATTTTGATTGACTGTCAGTTCGACCCTGTGTTTGTTTTGATTAGGGAATGCTTGTTTATGACTTAGTTTAGTTTCGTTTGAGTCACTTGACATATTCTGTCGAATTAGTGTAGTTTGAATTGATAAGTCTTGAGTTCCATTCTCCTGTTTAATTACTTGGGTTAATTAGTTAATTTGTAGAATCTGTTTAGTCTTAGTTGAATTTCAGTCCCATTGAGTGATTAACTATGGTTATTCACTGAGTTGAAGGGTTGGGGGTTTGATTAGTATCACCTTAGTAATTTCATGGGTAATACAGGGACAATAAGGGTAATTCACTTGAGGAATCTGATAGTAACTGAATTTAGAAGCCACTAGAAGCACCTAGAAGGGGTTGTAATTGATATTTCAAAGTCATAGTGTTGTGACTTGAGACACAAGTCAATAACTAAGGGACTATTTGGGTAAAACTGAAATTTAAAAGAGGGACTAATTTGTAAAGTCTGAAAATCTGATAGAGCCCTCATTTGTGCCTATAAAAAGGCATGCCATGGCCTTCACTCAGAGGTTTTTCAGCTCTAGAATTCCCCAGAAAAATATTCCAAGTTTCCATCAGCTGAAATTCAAAAATTCAAAATCCAAAAACTCTTTTTGATCTTAGATTTTCAGAAAAAACAAAAAAAAGCAACAAACTCTCTAGGAAACACTGTTTCATTGGCCTTTTAATCACTGTTGCGAATCCTAGCTTAACTCAAAGAGAAAAATGATTCAATTGCTCCTAGTGTATTGATTGTTGAACTTCAGAGGTCTGTTGATTGTGGTTTCGAGTCAATTTGGGTCCAAACCAGGGTGTTTTGGCCTCCTGTTGTTACTTCTCTGTCACTCGTTTCTGGGCTTTTGTTGGTGTTGATTTGGGCTTCAATTTGCTTTGTTGCTGCTGATTGTGAGTGTTGCCTTTTGCCTTGTTGCTGCTGACCTCCTTATCTTCTGCTTTTATTCAAATTCCATGTACTTTTCCAGCTCCAGTTGATGTGTGAAGGATTGAATCAGTCAATGTGTATTGGTTAATTGAAGAAATGAAATCTGACTCGTGTTAATTTGATGTCAGTTTGTTTAATGTCATGTGAATCTGAATGTTAGATACACGGTAGCAGTAGTAGAGATTTAGATGATTCGAACATTTTATAATTTGTAATAACAGGACTATAATGGACTTTTGGATTGTTAAGTTTGGAATGGCGTTAGCTATAGTATAGTTTAGTTCGTTAGTTTAGTTTAAACGTTTAGAACTAGCAGATAACCTGAACTAGAAATCGATTCGGGAATCTGTGATGTGCACTTGTGTTAATGATTGAATGTTCGAGCTGTTAGAATGAAATTAAATCCAAAACCGATTGAGAGTTGGTATTAGTGTAAAAACGGGCCTAAATTGTAATATCAAGTTTGCTGTTGGATTCAATTCTTCTTTACTGATTTATTCTATACTTGGAAGTCCCTAGGATATAATTTCAAAATGCATCAATTCAATTAGTTTGACCTGTTTGGATAGTCATTGCAATAATTCTGTTGAATGATCTAAAACTAATAAGCTGCAATTGTCATGGACTTGAACTGTTCGTGTGATCCTGGATGTTGAATTCGTTGTGAATTGAGGCCAGAAGGTTAAAGATAAAATCGAGAGAGAGACTTGGGCTCATTTGGAAGCCCAAAACATGACTGCCTCAGTGGTAATCAGACTTGGGCCTAAATCTGTCTAGGGCCCAATGTCAAACAGCCTTCTCCTCTCATTTAGGCCTGAGTTCAGGCCTATTGCTGGATATTTCTTATTAAAGCTGACTGAAATTTCTTCTTGCTGGGCTAAGTTCGAAGCCCAAAATGCATGGAGGATTTTATTAAGGCTATGCTTTAAATTGGGCAACGTTAACTAATTAGGGCCTTTTAGAGACAATATTAAATAGAAATCGTAGTTGCTTTAGGTTTGCCCTGTTTAATAATAAGAATGAGATGAGCCTCGCCAAACAAAATACATAAATTGCGGGGCCCTCGTTAAATGTCTCTATAAAAATACTTAGATTTCGGGATGGGCCGTTTAGCGAATTTCATGGCTTTCCCCGAAGATAATAACGCGTTATTCGCTTTAGGCGCGTGTTTAGTAATTCTACCTTCTTAAATACGGGTGCACATTTATGTGACCCAAATCCAAATCTCGACGAAGTCAAAATGTGTCAAAAATCGCGGGTGCATTTATGTGACGCGGTTCGAGACATGTTTTC
>NW_017677073.1:0-6135 GCF_001879085.1 Nicotiana attenuata
GTGTTAATTGTGGTGTTTTGGTGATTGGAGCAAGTTTGAATGATGTTTTAGGATGGGTTGGCACTATTGGTTGAGGTCCCGGGGGCCTCGGGATGATTTTGGATGGTCATCGGGATGATTTTAGACTTGGTGAAATTGCTGGTTCTGCTGGTATCTGGTGTTTCCGCATCTGCGGAAGAAGGGGTTGGTCGCAGGTGCGAGATCCTGAGGAAGGGGCTGTTTCCGCAGGTGCGGGCTTGGAGCCGCATCTGCGATGCCGCATATGCAGTAGTTTTGTCGCGGAAGCGAAAAGGTGTGACTTTGGTAATTCCGCAGAAGCGGACAAGCATTTGCAGAGGCGAGGTCCGCATATGCGGATAGAGGACCGCAGAAGCGGTTGTGGGATTAATGAAGATCCGCAGAAGCGAAATTTTAATCGCAGAAGCGGTTGCCCTAAATGCGGTAATGGAACCGCAGATGCGAAAATCACTGGTATCGGAAGGGTTTTAAGGCTCATTTTGTTCCGCGAGCTTAAGTCCATTTCAACCATTTTTGATCGACCTTGAGAGCTCTTGGGCGGAATTTGAAGGGGATTTCGACTAGGTGTGATTGGAGGTGAGTTCCTTGGCCTAAATACATGAATTAATAGTAGAATTTACATTGAAATTTGTGGGAATTCATCAAAATAGGGTAAAGCTAGGGCTTGGGAATTTGAGGGGTCAAATGGACTCCGATTTTGGTAATTTTGATATGTATAGACTCATTGCGAGATAAGGAATCCGGTGATGTTAATTTTCTAATTTTTCGAGAAGTGGGCCCGGGGCTCGGGTTTTGCCAACTTCGTGAATTTCGATGTTTTTCGAGTCTTTTCGATTGGGTTATATTCCCTTAGCCTATTGTAACGTATTCGTTGTGGTTTTGGCCAGATTCGACGCGCGAGGAGGTTGATTTGCGAGGCAAGGGCATAGCGAGCTAGGATCTCTTGAGGTGAGTAATGATAGTAAATGATATCTTGAGGGTTTGAAACCTTGGATTTGCACAACGTAGTGCTATATTGAGGTAAAACATGCGCTTAATGGCGAGCGCGGGGTTGTTTACTACTGGGGATTGTGACTTGGTCCGTCCCGTTTGATATTTTACCACGTAATTGACTAAGCTGATTTGTTTATCATCGTTATTTGTCTTATTGCCATGTTTGGGCTTAATGTCGATTACTTGAATCCTTTAGGGATTGTTATCACTATTTCCTCACTATTTTGATACGTTGTTTGAACTCAATCCCTATAATTATACTGTTTTGCAAACTCAGCCGCTTTAATTGAATTCTGAGATTTTAATGACATTTTCACTACTATTTGGACTGAGAACTATTATTTTATTGATACCTGAGGGGCTTATGATGTTTCTGGACTGAGTGAGGCTTTCAGGCCTTGAGCGTATTGTGAGGAGGCTTTCAGGCCTCGAGTGTATTGTGAGGAGGCTTTCAGGCCTCGAGTGATATGTGAGGAGGCTTTCAGGCCTCGAGTGTGATGTGAGAAGGCTTTCAGGCTTTGATTTATATGCCACGAGGTGGCTTGATATTGCGCTTGGGCCGTAAGGGGCCCCTCCCGGAGTCTGTACACCCCCAGTGAGCGCGGGTACCCATGTGATATGATACTGAGCCCGAGGGGCTGATACTGTTCTGAGCGACTGATACTGAACCCGAGGGGCTGATACTGTGTTGAGCGATTGATACTGGGCCCGAGGGGTAGATTTCTACTCATTATTTACTGTTGTTTTACCCGATTTACCGGATTTTAAAAGGAGGTTTCATTTGATTATTTTACTATTTTACTGGTTTTACTACCTAATATAAAATTGCTTTGTGCGATCATGTGATTTCTTATCTTCGGTTATTATTTATTATCATTACTCACTGGGTCGGAGTACTCAAATTACTCCCTGCACTATGTGTGCAGATACAGGCATTACGGAGTCTACCCCTGAGCACTGATTCTTCCCAGATCAGGAGGCTAGTCGGAGCGACGAGGTTGCTGTTGGCGTCCGCAGCCCTTATCTCTCCTATTTCATATCTCTGAGTTTCCTTCAGACCATTGTATCAGACTTTACAGTTTGTAGACTTATTTTAAACTCTGTAGTAGCTCATGACTTGTGACACCCCGGTTTGGGCTGTGTCGGGTTGGTATCGTATGTTGGTATTGTTATTTCCGCGTTCATATAACTTTTACACTTGTTTTGGATTTGCTAAAAGCTTATTAATTGCTTAAAGAGGTATTCGCGTTGTTCTGGCTGGCCTTGTCTTCACGAGAGGCGCCATCACGATCGGGGATGGGAATTGGGTCGTGACAAGTTGATATCAGAGCCTAGGTTACTAGGTCTCACGAGTCATGAGCTGGTTTAGTAAAGTCTCGCGGATCGGTACAGAGACGTTTGTAATTATCCTCGAGAGGCTGCAGAACCTTTAGGAAAAACTTCACATTCTTGAAATTCTTTTTGTGCGAACTTGTTAGTCCAAGTACTAAAATTCTCTTTATTCTATTCTCTCACATATGGTGAGGACACGAGCTACCGGACGTGACGGACGACCACCAGTGCCACCTACTGAGGCCACCAGAGGCCGTGGACGCGGTCGTGGTCATGGCCGAGGCAGAGCAGCGAGGGAAGCACTTATTGATCCACCAGCTGCCCTAGCTCTAGATCAGGCTCCAGTAGTACCAGTTCAGGCACCAGCTATGCCCATAGTGATTCCTGGCCTTCAGGAGACATTAGCTCAGATCTTGACAGTGTGCACGGGCCTGGCTCAGGTGGTTTCTGCCACTACAGCAGCTGCAGCTACTTCACAGGCCGGGGGAGGCAATCAGACCCCCGCTACTCGCACACCTGAGCAGGGTGTGCAGGGACTACAGACTCTAGAGGCACCTCTAGCTCAGCCAGTTGCACCAGTGCAGGAGTTCAGGGTTCCAGCTATGCCCGAGGATGAACAGCATCGTCTTGAAAGGTTTGGTAGACTCCAGCCTCCGACTTTCAGTGGTGCTGAGGGCGAGGATGCCCAGGGTTTTCTCGACAGATGTCAGCGGATGCTTCGTACAACAGGGATTCTTGAGTCCAGTGGTGTGGCTTTTACTACTTTTCAGTTTACTGGAGCTGCCTTCACTTGGTGGGAGGCGTATGAGAGGCGTAGGCCGACTGGTGCCGCACCTTTGACTTGGCAGGAGTTCTCCACTCTTTTTTTGGAGAAGTATGTACCGTAGTCCCGCAGAGAGGAGCTGCGCAGGCAGTTTGAGTGGCTACGGCAGGGAGATATGACTGTGTCTCAGTATGAGATGAGGTTTTCAGAGTTGGCTCGTCATGCCGTCTGGTTGGTTCCGTCGGATCGTGAGCAGATTAAGAGATTTGTTGATGGCCTCAACTACTATCTCCGTGTTCTTATGACTAGAGAGAGAGTATTGGGTGCTTCATTCGAGGAGGTGGTTGATATAGCTCAAGAGATTGAGGCGGTTCACCGTCAGGATCGAGGGGAGAGGGAGGCCAAGAGGCCTCGAGGTTCTAGCAGTTTCAGTGGCACTCCTTCGAGGGGTCAGTTCCAGCATGGTAGGGGTCGTTCTTTCAGGCCCGCTCAGTCGACTCGTTCCGAGTATCGTGGTGCATCTTCAGGTCGTGGGTATCATGGTTCTCAGTAGAGTTAGCCTTCACTCAGCGCTGTTCCAGCACAGAGTTCATCACGTGCTCCGTATGCTCAGGGTTCTTCTAGGCCAAGTGCATCAGCTAGTCACTCCGGCGCGAGGGGTTCCCTTCAATCCCAGTCCCCAGCACCTGGGAGCTGCTATGAGTGTGGAGAGTTTGGACATATGTGGAGGCAGTGTCCTCGTCGTGCTGCTAGCTCATCTCAGCAGAGGGGTCAGCCCTCGTCTTCTGGTCCAGTTTCTTCAGCACCCGCCCCGCTAGCTACGGGTGAGGGTCAGGCAGCCAGGGGTCGCCCCAGAGGTGCAGGTCGATCGGGCGGTGGTTAGGCTCGCTTTTATGCTCTCCAGGGCAGGACAGATGCTATTTTCTCGGATGCTGTTATTACAGGTATTATTTCAGTCTGCCACGGAGATGCCTCAGTCTTATTTGATCCTGATTCCACCTATTCCTATGTGTCTTCATATTTTGCTCATCATTTAGATACGACCCAAGGGTATCTTGCTTTACCTGTTCATGTATCTACCCCGGTGGGCGATACGATTGTTGTAGACCATGTATACCGGTCATGTTTGGTTACTATTGGGGGTCTGGAGACCCGAGTTAATTTGCTGCTATTGAGCATGGTAGATTTCGATGTTATTTTGGGCATGGACTGGCTATTTCCGTGTCATGCTATTCTAGACTGTCATTCTAAGACAGTCACTTTGGCTATACCGGGTGTACCGAGGATCGAGTGGCGTGGTATGACTGACTATGTTCCCAGCAGGGTGATTTCATTCTTAAAGGCCCAGCGTATGGTTGGGAAGGGTTGTCTTTCATATTTGGCATTTGTGAGGGACGTTGGAGCCGAGACTCCTGGCATTGATTCTGTCCCAGTTGTGAGGGAGTTTCCCGATGTTTTTCCTGCAGACCTGCCGAGCATGCCACCGGACAGGGACATTGATTTTGGTATTGACCTGGTGCCGTGCACTCAGCCCATTTCCACTCCGCCATATCGTATGGCACCAGCAGAGTTGAAAGAATTGAAGGATCAGCTTCAGGAACTCCTAGATAAGGGGTTCATTCGGCCTAGTGTGTCACCGTGGGGTGCACCGGTTCTGTTTGTGAAGAAGAAGGATGGCACCATGAGAATGTGCATTGACTACAGGCAATTGAACAAAGTAACAGTGAAGAACAAGTATCCCATGCCCCGCATTGATGATTTATTTTACCAGCTTCAGGAGCGAGGGTGTTCTCCAAGATTGATCTCCGTTCGGGCTATCACCAGTTGAAGATCAGGGATTCGGATATTATGAAGACTGCTTTCAGGACTAGATATGGGCACTATGAGTTTCTTGTTATATCCTTTGGGCTGACTAATGCCCCAGCAGCGTTCATGCATTTGATGAACAGTGTGTTTCGGCCGTATCTGGATTCGTTCGTTATTGTTTTTATTGATGATATTCTGGTGTACTCGCGTAGCCAGGAGGAGCACGCACAGCATTTGCGAGTTGTATTGCAGAGATTGAGGGAGGATAAGCTTTATGCAAAGTTCTCCAAGTGTGAGTTTTGGCTTGGGTCAGTGGCTTTCTTGGGGCACGTGGTGTCCAGAGAGGGTATTCAGGTCGACCCGAAGAAGTTAGAGGCGGTGCAGAGTTAGCCTAGACCGACCTCAGCCACAGAGATTCGTAGTTTCCCTGGGTTGGCAGGTTATTATCGTCGGTTTGTTCAGGGATTTTCCTCTATTGCATCGCCCTTGACCAAGTTGACTTAGAAGGGCGCTCCATTTGTATGGTCGGACGAGTGCGAGGAGAGCTTTCAGAAGCTCAAGACAGCTTTGACCACGGCTCCAGTGTTGATTTTGCCATCAGCTTCAGGTTATTATACTGTATATTGTGATTCTTCGAGAGTTGGGATTGGATGTGTATTGATGCAGGAGGGTAGAGTTATTGTATATGCTTCTTGCCAGCTGAAGCTCCACGAGAAGAACTACCATGTACATGATTTGGAGTTGGCTGCTATAGTTCATGCTTTAAAGATTTGGAGGCACTACTTGTATGGTGTATCTTGTGAGGTATTCACCGATCATCGCAGTTTTCAGCATCTATTCAAGCAAAAGGATCTTGATTTGAGGCAGCAGAGGTGGCTAGAGTTACTCAAGGATTATGATATTACCATTCTGTATCACCCGTGGAAGGCCAATGTAGTGGCTGATGCTTTGAGCCAAAAGACGGTTAGTATGGGGATTTTGGCGTATATCCCAGTTGGGGAGAGGCCCTTTGCAGCTGATGTCCAGGCTTTGGCCAATCGGATGGTGAGATTAGATATTTCGGAGCCTAGTAGGGTGTTGGCTTGTGTGGTTTCTCGGTCTTCCTTGTATGATCGCATCAGAGAGCGCCAGTATGATGATCCGCATTTGCTTGTTCTTAAGGACAGGGTTCAGCATGATGATGCCAGGTATGTGACTATGATGATGATGGCGTGTTGAGTATG
>NW_017677073.1:6508-16830 GCF_001879085.1 Nicotiana attenuata
GAAGTACTCACTTTACTCCATGCACCTCGCGTGCAGTTGCAGGTATCGTTTACCCGGTAGCGGGTTATTAGCGGACTGAAGGTATTGTTATTGTAGCTGAGCAAGCTGATCGCCAGCGTTCGCGGCACTGGACTTCATCTTTTGGATTCCAGATTTCATTTTATATATATATGACCCTGTAGTCATGTTCCTACCTCTTAGATGCTCGTGACTTGTGACACCCCGGTCGGGTTTTGTTGGGTTGTAAATACTAGTTATTATTGTCGTTAAGCTGTATTTATCTATTCATTTATGTTTAATAATTGTTAAAGTGAAAGGATTTGGGTTAGTTGGCTGGCCTTGTCTTCACGAGAGGCGCCATCACGACCGGGATAGAAATTGGGTCGTGACAGGGCAAAAATCATGTGCTCACAATTTCTATGTTCCCAAAATGGAGCACAGCCCTTTCCTTGTCCCAAAACATAGTTGCAGCCTCGATCAGCATTTTGTTGGGCTGAAGATCCAACAGAGAAGGCAAGTTTCCTAAGACTCGTTTCACACGGTTTTGGTCACATGAAGGAAGATCCCTCCACCAATCTAGCAAGAGTGAGGGTATGCTACCAACCATACCGAATCTGGGGACCTCGTGCCTCATTTTCTGCAAAACTAAAGAGAGTTAGGCCCTTTCCCCCTCCAGGTTCATTTGTATATATAGTAATGATTAGCATATTGGCACTTATTTCTCCAAATTACTGCACAAAATCGTGGTTACGTTCGTTGGGATTATGGAAAACCCGATGGACTTTTGGACAAGGCTTGTCTTAAAAGGCTATTATGCGGACAACATATTAACCCGGTTAGGTATTTGAAGAGTCGTCACCTAAGAAATTAATGTGCATTAAGGTACCTAGAGCAATTAACTCATGAACTAGTTTGCATCACCAGAGATTAGGGTAAGGGCTCGAAATAACCTTGAGGGGAAGGTGTTAGGCACCCCTCGCGGTCCACAACGGTGGGTCCCGGCCAAACTTAAACTATGTGAATTAGTCATTTTAGCAAATAAACAGTTTTACCACATATTTGCAAATAAAGGCATGTTTTGACATTCTAAATACATGTATGATACAGGTAATGGAAACAAGGGAGAGGCTTGAACAACTTGCACATGTATAATGAAAAGGAAGTTTATAGAATTTAAACACATAGGAATTGGGAAAGAGGGGTCCTAGGTTGGTTAGCCTATAGGATCATGCCCATGCAATTCCCGGTAATCACTTCTCAATGAGGGGCTACACGTGACATTAGCGCGCAGTCATCATATCCTTACTACCCAATTCCCTCCCCTTGGTCATAACCTAAGGCGATCTAGCAACCTTAAAAGATATCCTATGCGTGCACTACCCGTCCCTTCCTTGTGGCTCTGAGGTATTTAGGACCTCTAATTTGGGTAGTTCTAGACTATCATAAGGTACCTAAAGGAGAAAAATCTAGGCGAAAACCAAAACAATTAGGGCTGGACCAAAGATGGAACAATTAAAGGCTCAAGTTTTACCTCCACAAAAAGAGCAAGCAAGTGCACGTCTTAAACATAGTTTTAGGTATTTAAGAGAAGCCCTAGAATAGGATATCTAGGTGAGCAGAGAATATGCAGTATTGAATTTGGACCAAAGTGTCAAAGACCTATTCAGTTTGCCTACTGATTTTAGACCTGTTGAATATAAGCAGTCACAGATAACAGAGCATAGATTTATAGTTTGCAGAACTTTAGTCTCCCTATAGGCTTGCCTAGGCGTGTAATAGTGATGTCCTATGAGCGTGGTATCTAATCATTGATCAGGAATGCAGTAAAATTGGTAACAATTTCAAAGAGGGCAATTTTAGATCCTATAGGCATGCTTTCTAGTGAGATTAACTAACACAACGTTTGAAGAAAGGAGTAGGTTGGTTAATCTGATTCAGAACTTACAGGCGTGAGTTCTGATTTTAGATCTAATTAAAACCGATTTTAGATCCTATAAGCATTATTTCTACAATTAAAGCTGATTTCAGATCCTATAGGCATGACTTCTAATTGTAAAGTAAAGCAAGCAAAATTTATTGGAACCAAAGCAAAATCCTATAGGCAGGTCGTCTAACACAGTGCATGTTTGAACCAAAGGGAACCTTATAGCCATGTTATCACATTTGAACCAAAATAAAACCTATAGGCATGTTATCTGCCCAAATTTACCCACAGTACACAACTACCCTCCATTTTCACTAGTCACCCCAATATCTATTTACAATTAATTATTACAGACCAATGATTGAATGAAAATTACATAAACAGAATAGAAATTAAGCCATATGGAGCCTGAAGCAGGTCCAAAGCAATTTCAAAGCCTTCAGTAGTCTCAAATGCCCAAAGTTTCATAGCCAATTTCATGTCTAGGCGTGTCAGAGTTCCCTAAGGACCTCAAGGATCTCGGGCAGTGCCACACCCAGACCTTTCTCAAATAGGGACTGATTTATGTGCACTGTGGAAGTGCCAGCCCTGATATGCCAGAGTTCAGAGAGATCTCAAGAGTCTCTAAGCAGTACAATACCAGAGGGGCATGACTTAGTAATCTAAGAGTAGGTGAGAGTGCTTGACATGATTTGAGAGAGTTTTGGTAAACAGCATAAAAAAAGGTCTTAGGAGGGATAATATTTTCTGAAAACCAGTACTAATTTAGTGATAAAAGAGTTTGAGAAAGTATGAAAACAATTTACACTCAGAACACAAACCACAGAGCAAATAGCTTTGGAAAATACTTTAACAAACAGTTTCCACACAAGGAAAGAGGGGTTGGGAACACATAGAATACACTTTAATGGAGCACATAAACGACAAGATGCGCAGAGTTCTCAAGGGGTTCTACAGAAATAATAGGTTAAATAAAATGCAGGTCATTGAAACATAAAGTAAACATCACAATAGAAACATGTTGAGGACATATAAACAACACAACTAGAGTCACTTTAGGGAGATTAGATAACTTAGAAGGAGTAAGGCAGAACAGGCAATAACTTAAATGAATATGCTAAGCAAGTATTAACAAGTGTAGGCATACTGATTACACAAAATAGGCATGCTAGATGAATAGTAGTCAGTCAAAACAGGCTAGTTACACATGCAATACATGTTATACAAGATAGTGAACAGACAAATAAGGTAGAGACATGCTAATTACATATTTGAATAAGGCAGTATTTGGCATGCTAGGTAAGCAGTAAACAGAAGCAGGAATGAACTCAGGATTGATGAACTAAGGCAGTAAATAAACACATAGGTTTGGATTCTAAAATTTAATCAGAAGCATACCAGTTAGAGAAAGAAAACACAAGATGAAAGATAGGTGTTGCACAATTTCCATCCTTGGCTTGCAGCTGGCTAGAATAACAAAGATCACAAGTAGCAGAGAGAGAGCAGAAAGAGATTTTCAGAGTGTAAACGTAGTGGTTTATGAAGTAATGTTCGCGTTTAAGAAGATTAAAAAAGAGAGTTTATATAGTAGTTCAAGAGTAGAGCAAACAAGGTAAAGTAATCAATAATCAGCAATTAAGGAATTTCAGAATCAATCACATAAAGATTCAGCATAGTTTTTCCTTTAATTAAGGAAAATTAGCCAACGGTAATGACAGGAACTAATTAAGGCAAGAGGTTCAATCAAAGTAAGCAAAGAAGTAAGAATCAGAGGCCTTATTAAGGAAAGGGGTTCAAATCATACCAAAAATAAAGAACTTCAGAATAAAATAGTCAAGGGCTTAATTAAGGATAGAATCATGTAAAGAATCATCAAGTATCACAGACAATTCGTGTGATGACCCGGCCAGTCGTCCCATGAGTTACCACACCATTTCCCTCATTTCTGCTTCTTATTGCTTTTTCTATCGGTTCCATAAGTGATCGGGTTGGTTGGCTCGGGTTCGGAGAGGATTTGGTAAGGTTTGAGACAATTAGTCTCTTTTGAGGAAGCTTAAGTTGGAAAAGTCAACCGGATGTTGACTTATGTGTTAGAGGGCTCGGATGTAAGTTCTGATGGTTTGGATAGCTTCGTGAGGTGATTTGGGATTTAGGAGCGTGATCAGAATGAGTTTTGGAGGTCCGGAGTAGATTTAAGCTTGAATTGGCGAAATTGGATTTTTGGCGATTTCCGGTTGATAGGTAAGATTTTGATCTAGGGATCGGAATGGAATTTTGAGATGTGCAGTAGTTCCGTGGTGTCATTTGGGATGTGTGTGCAAAATTTTAGGTCATTCGGATGTGGTTTGGTTGGTTTTTTTTTATCAAAAGCGTAATTTAGAAGATTTTGGATTTCTTAGGCTTGAATCCCTTTGAGAAGACCTACCCCGTTCATGATTTGGAGTTGGCTGCCATAGTGCACGCGTTGAAGATTTTGAGGCATTACTTGTATGGTGTGTCTTGTGAGGTGTTTACCGATCATTGTAGCCTCCAACACTTGTTCAAACAGAAGGATCTCAATTTGAGGCAGCGGAGATGGTTGGAGTTTCTTAAGGATTATGATATCACTATATTGTACCATCTAGGGAAGGCCGATGTGGTGGTCGATGCATTGAGCCGAAAGGCGGTGAGTATGGGGAGTTTGGCATATATTCCAGTTGGGGAGAGACCTCTTGCAGTTGATGTTCAGGACTTGGCCAATCGGATCGTGAGATTAGATATTTCGGAGCCTGTAGGTATTGGCTTGCGTGGTTTCTCGGTCTTCCTTGTATGATCGCATCAGAGAGCGCCAGTATGATGATCCGCATTTGCTTGTTCTTAAGGACAGGGTTCAGCATGATGATGCCAGGTATGTGACTATTGATGATGATGGCGTGTTGAGTATGCAGGGCCGGATTTGTGTGCCCAATGTGGATGGGCTTCGAGAGTTGATATTGGAGGAGGCCCACAGCTCGCGGTATTCCATTCATCCGGGTGCCGCGAAGATGTATCAGGACTTGAGGCAGCATTATTGGTGGAGGAGAATGAAGAAGGACATTGTAGGATTTGTGGCTCGGTGTCTCAACTGTCAGCAGGTAAAATAAGAGCATCAGAGACCGGGTGGTGTACTTCAGCGGATGATTATTCCAGAGTGGAAGTAGGAGAGGATTACTATGGATTTCGTGAGTGGTCTCCCTCGGACTTTGAAGAAGTTTGATTCGATTTGGGTGATTGTGGATCGGCTGACCAAGTCCGCGCACTTCATTCCAGTATGTACTACCTATTCTTCGGAGTGGCTGGCAGGGATCTTTATCCGAGAGATTGTCCGATTGCATGGGGTTCCAGTGTCTATTATCTCAGATAGGGGTACTCAGTTCACTTCTCAGTTCTGGAAGACCTTTCAGTGAGAGTTGGGTACATAGGTGAGTTGAGCACATCATTTCATCCTCAGATGGACGGACAGTCCGAGCGTACTATTCAGATATTGGAGGACATGTTGCGTGCATGTGTTATTGATTTTGGAGGTTCTTAGGATGGGTTTTTGCCGCTTGCAGAGTTTGCCTACAACAACAGTTATCAATCGAGCATTCAGATGGCTCTGTATGAGGCGTTGTATGGGAGGCGGTGTAGATCTCCTGTTGGTTGGTTCGAGCCCGGTGAGGCTAGGCTATTGGGGACAGAGATGGTCCAGGATGCCTTAGAGAAGGTGAAGCTGATTCAGGAGAGGCTTCGTATAGCACAGTCGCGTCAGAAGAGTTATGCGGACCGGAAGGTTCGGGATGTGTCATATATGGTGGGTGAGAAGGTCTTGCTAAAGGTTTCGCCCACGAAGGGTGTCATGCGATTTGGGAAGAAAGGGAAGCTGAGTCCGCGGTTTATTGGACCTTTTGAGGTACTTAGGAGGATTGGGGAGGTGGCTTGTGAGCTTGCCTTTCCACCCAGCTTGTCGGGCATGCATCCGGTATTTTATGTATCTATGCTCCGGAAGTACGTTGGGGACCCGTCTCACGTATTGGATTTCAGCACTTTTCAATTGAATGATGATTTGACCTATGATGTGGAGCTAGTGGCTATTTTGGGTCGTCAGGTTCGAAAGTTGAGATCAAAGGATATAGCTTCGTTGAAGGTACAGTGGAGAGGTCGGCCCGTGGAGGAGGCTACTTGGGAGACCGAGCGAGAGATGCGGAGCAGATATCCTCAGTTGTTTGAGACTTCAGGTATGTTTCTTTGACCCGCTCGAGGACGAGCATTTGTTTTAGTTGGGGAGGATGTGACGACCCGGCCCGTCGTCACGTGAGTTATCGCCCCGTTTCCCCCATTTTCTGCTTCCTTATGTTTTATTATAAGAGTCTTGAGCGAACGAGTCGATTTGGATTGGTTTTGGATGGAAATGAGACACATAGTCTCATTAAGGAAGGTTATTTTGGAAAAGTCAATCGGATGTTGACTTATGAGTTAGAGGGCTCGGATGTGAGTTCCGGTGATTTGGTTAGCTTCGGGGGATGATTTGTGACCTAGGAGTATGATCGAAATTGATTTTGGAGGTCCGGTGTAGAATTAGGCTTGAATTGGCGAAGTTAGTATTTTGGCGAATTCCGGTTGATAGGTGAGATTTTGATCCGAGGGTCGGAATGGGATTCCGAGAGTTGCTGTAGCTTCGTTAGGTGATTTTGGATGTGTGTGTAAAATTTCAGATCATTCAGAGGTGTTTTGGTCGAGTTTTTGATAAAATGCGTAATTCGGAAGTTTTGGAAGAACTTAGGCTTGAATCCGATATAATTTGATGGTTTTGGTGTTAATTGTGGTGTTTTGGTGATTGGAGCAAGTTTGAATGATGTTTTAGCATGGGTTGGCACTTTTGGTTGAGGTCCCGGGGGCCTCGGGGTGATTTCGGATGGTCACGGGATGATTTTAGACTTGGTGAAATTGCTGGTTCTGTTGGTATCTGGTGTTTCCGCATCTGCGGAAGAAGGGCCGCATATGCGGTTCCGCAGATGCGAGGGGTTGGTCGCAGGTGCGAGTTCCTGAGGAAGGGGCTATTTTCGCAGGTGCGGGCTTGGAGCCGCATCTGCGATGCCGTAGATGCGGTAGTTTTGTCGCAGAAGCGAAAAGGTGTGACTTTGGTAATTCCGTAGAAGCGGACAAGTATCCGCAGAGGCGAGGTCCGCATATGCGGATAGAGGACCGCAGAAACGGTTGTGGGATTAATGAAGATCCGCAGAAGCGGAATTTTAACCGCAGAAGCGGTAGGCGCAAATGCAGTAATGGAACCGCAGATGCGAAAATCACTGTTATCAGAAGGGTTTTAAGGCTCATTTTGTTCCGCGAGCTTAAGTCCATTTCCACCATTTTTGATCGACCTTGAGAGCTCTTGGACGGATTTTGAAGGGGATTTCGACTACGTGTGATTGGAGGTGAGTTCCTTGGCCTAAATACATGAATTAATGGTAGAATTTACATTGAAATTTGTGGGAATTCATCAAAATAGGGTAAAGCTAGGGCTTGGGAATTTGATATTTCAAAGTTGAATTTGAGGGGTCAAATGGACTCCGATTTTTGTCATTTTGATATGTATAGACTCGTGGCGAGATAAGGAATCCGGTGATGTTAATTTTCTGATTTTTCGAGAAGTGGGCCCGGGACTCGGGTTTTGCCAACTTCGTGAATTTCGATGTTTTTTGAGTCTTTTCGATTGGGTTATATTCCCTTAGCCTATTGTAACGTATTCGTTGTGGTTTTGGCCAGATTCGACGCGCGAGGAGGTTGATTTGCGAGGCAAGGGAATAGCGAGCTAGGATTTTGGCCGGCTTGAGGTGAGTAAGGATAGTAAATGATATCCTGAGGGTTTGAAACCCTGGATTTGCACAACGTAGTGCTATATTAAGGTAAAACACGCGCTTAATAGCGAGCGCGGGGTTGGTTACTACTGGGGATTGTGACTTGGTCCGTCCCGTTTGATATTTTACCACATAATTGACTAAGCTGATTTGTTTATCATCGTTATTTGGGCTTATTGCCATGTTTGGGCTTAATGCCGATTACTTGAATCCTTCAGGGATTGTTATCACTATTTCCTCACTATTTTGATATGTTATTTGAACTCAGTCCCTATAATTATACTATTTTGCAAACTCAGCTGCTTTAATTGAATTCTGAGATTTTAATGACATTTTCACTACTGTTTGGGCTGAGAACTATTATTTTATTGATGCCCGAGGGGCTTATGATGTTTCTGGACTGAGTGAGGCTTTGAGGCCTTGAGCGTATTGTGAGGAGGCTTTCAGGCCTCGAGTGTATTGTGAGGAGGCTTTCAGGCCTCCAGTGATATGTGAGGAGGCTTTCAGGCCTCGAGTGTGATGTGAGAAGGCTTTCAGGCCTTGATTTATATGCCACGAGGTGGCTTGATATTGCGCTTGGGCCGTAAGGGGCCCCTCCCGGAGTCTGTACACCCCCAGTGAGCGTGGGTACCCATGTGATATGATACTGAGCCCGAGGGGCTGATACTGTTCTGAGTGACTGATACTGAGCCCGAGGGGTTGATACTGTGTTGAGCGATTGATACTGGGCCCGAGGGGCAGATTGCTACTCATTATTTACTGTTGTTTTACCGGATTTTGAAAGGAGGTTTCATTTGATTATTTTACCGTTTTACTTCTTTTACTACCTGATATAAAATTGCTTTGTGCGATCATGTGAGTTCTTATCTTCGGTTATTATTTATTATTATTACTCACTGGGTCGGAGTACTCACATTACTCCCTGCAGCCTGTGTGCAGATAGAGGCATTACGGAGTCTACCCCTGAGCACTGATTCTTCCCAGATCAGGAGGCTAGTCGGAGTGACAAGGTAGCTGTTGGCGTCCTCAGCCCTTATCTATCCTATTTCATATCTTTGAGTTTCCTTCAAACCATTGTATCAGACTTTACATTTTGTAGACTTATTTTAAAGTCTGTAGTAGCTCATGACTTGTGACACCCCGGTTTGGGCTGTGTCGGGTTGGTATCGTATGTTGGTATTGTTATTTCCGCGTTCATATAATTGTTTACACTTGTTGTGGATTTGCTAAAAGCTTATTAATTGCTTAAAGAGGTATTCGCGTTGTTCTGGCTGGCCTTGTCTTCACGAGAGGCGCCATCACGACCGGGGATGGGAATTGGGTCGTGACAGGTTTCCGCATTGTTCGTGTTATTTTTAGGCTGGCCTAGTACTGTGATAGGCGCCATCCCGACTGGGGTATTTGGGGTCATGACAAGTTGGTATCAGAGCCTAGGTTACATAGGTCTTACGGGTCATGAGCCGGTTTAGTAGAGTCTTGCGGATCGGTACGGAGACGTCTGTACTTATCCTTGGGAGGCTGCAGAACCTTTAGGAAAAACTTCACATTCTTAAAATTCTTGTCGTGCGAATCTGTTGATCCTGGTACTAAACTTCTGTTCTTCTATTCTCTCACAGATAGTGAGGATGCGTGCTACCGGTTAGGACGGACGACCACCAGTACCACCTGTTGGGGCCACTAGAGGTCGAGGTCGCAGTCGAGGCCGTGGTAGGGGTAGGGTGTAGCCCGCACAGCAGCTAGGGCAGCACCTGCAGATCTACCAGCCACCCCAGTTCATGATTAGGTCCCAGTTGAGGACGCTCCCGCAGCACCAGCTCAGGCATTGGTTGTGCCTATTGTGATTCCAGGCCTTCAGGAGGCCCTAGCCCAGATTCTATCAGTGTGCACTGGCCTGGCTCAAGCGGTCTCAGTTACTACAGTCGCAGCTACTTCTCAGGCTGGGGGAGGCACCCAGACTCCCACTGCTCGCACACCTAAGCAGGTTGTGCAGGGACTTCAGACACCGGGGGCACCTCCAGCCCAGCCGGTACCAGTTATGCCTAACGACAAGCAGCGTCGATTGAAGCGGTTTGGTAGACTTCAGCCTCCGACTTTTAGTGGTACAGAGGGCGAGGATGCCTAGGGTTTCTTGGACAAGTGTTAGAGGATTCTTCGTACAACGGGTATTTTGGAGACCAGTGGAGTCGCATTTACTAATTTTCAGTTTTCTAGAGCAGCCTTTACTTGGTGGAAGGCTTATGAGAGGAGTAGGCCTGTTAATGCAGCGCCCCTTACCTGGCAGCAGTTCTCCGTTCTTTTTTTGGAGAAGTGTGCGCCACAGCCTTCCAGAGAGGAGCTGCGCAGGTAGTTTGAGCAGTTGTATTAGGGAGATATGACCGTGACACAGTATGAGATGAGGTTCTTGGAGTTAGCTCGTCATGCTGTTTGGTTAGTTCCTACGGATAGGGAGAGGATTCAGAGGTTTGTTGATGGCCTCACATATCAGCTTTGGATTCTCATGACCAGGGGAGAGGGGTGTCAGGGTGCGTAATTTTTTGGAGGTA
>NW_017677073.1:19303-33678 GCF_001879085.1 Nicotiana attenuata
CAGAGATTTTTTAAAGTATGAGAGATAGTTTTTGAACCCAAGTGTTCGTGTCTGTGTTAGTGAAAGATTAGAGTATTTATAGTTGAAAATAGGTAGTAAAATAAGGTAAGAATCATAGTAGCCTAATAATTGAGGAACTCAGAATCAATCAATTAGAAAATCGAGGAACTACTCCCTTAAGTTAAGGGAATTAATTCAAACGGTAAGAACCAGTATATAAGGCAAGAAGGATCAGTACATGATTAATAAGGAAAGAATCAAAGTTCAGTAAGCATAGAGTAGTCAATTAGGACTAAGTTCAGAAAACTCCAATTAAGGAATGATTCAGTAAAAATAAAGTACTACAGCAAATAAGGTAATGGAATCAGTCAATTTAAACAAACGAGTAGAATTTTAGGGTTTTAAAAGAGAATCTTTCAATTAAACCATCAACTAAGGAAATCAGAATCAATCAAGAGGGAGTCATGATTCTGTACTTCAACATATAAATAGAGAAGATCAAACAGACGTAGCAAACAGGCAAGGTCAGCAATATCGACAGAAAGAGGCAAGAGATGAACAAACAAGATGAACATAATCACACAGAAGTGATATAAGTAGGCTAGGGACTCGGTAAAACACATTCGAAGCATGGTAACCACAGAAACTTAACAAGAATCAAGTAGTCAGGTTAACACACAGAACCAAGACAAAGAAGATCTAAAAAAAATTAGGGCTTTTAACATAGGCGAGTTGAAAAGGCAGTAAGAACATAGGATCAGTCAAGATATGCAAGGAAAAGGTTTAAACATAAAGAAAAATCAGTTTGAACAAGTGCAGAAGAACTCTTAGAAACCCTAACTTTAAACAAAGTAAAAACGGCTTAAAGTTGATGATTTTTAAAAGAAGTTTGAGAATAGTGTAAAACATAGAAAG
This sequence comes from Nicotiana attenuata, assembly GCF_001879085.1. Lineage (NCBI taxonomy): Eukaryota > Viridiplantae > Streptophyta > Magnoliopsida > Solanales > Solanaceae > Nicotiana > Nicotiana attenuata. Next base: position 20,219 of record NW_017677073.1, read on the forward strand.
GAACAGACTTAAATCGTTAAAAATAGCCCAGATCTAAGAGATTCAAACAAATTTAGGGTTTCAAAGGAAACCCAAATAGAAACGGAAGAACCTGCTATAAACTTCAAAGATCGTAACAAATATGGTGTGATTTTGTCCAAAATCACACCGGAGAAGCCATGAACAACAGAAACAGAAACCCTAGATCCAAATCGGCATGGCTCAGGGCCCTTGAAGGCCTCAGATATGATGAGCAAGGCGATGGAGGAACCATTGGAGGCTTGGGGTTGAAAGGTGGTTGCCGGAGATGGCCGAAGATGGCCGGAGAGGAAGGCAGCCATTGAAGGGGATTAGGGTTAGGTTGAGAGAAGAGAGGATATGAGAGAGTTAATTGAGGGCGGCGGAGTCTCAGAAATGAGATAGGGTTAGTGGTCTTTAGGAATAAAAAAGGAAAGGGTCGTTTGGACCATTGATCTGGGAGATCAACGGTCAGAATTAGACCGGGTAGATGGGTTCCGGGTTTGGGTAGGAGTTTATAGGGTCTGGGTCGGGTTAATTGGGTAGGAAATTGGGCTAGGAGTGGGTTCAACTAGGCTAAAATTGAAAGCCAAATCTGGCTATGATTTAGATAGCCAATTTTCCCTATTTTAATTTAATAAATAATAAAATAGTTTCTGAAAATAATCTTTCTATACCAAAATGATTTAAAATATATAATTAACATTTTAAAAATATATGGACCAGTTTTATGTATAAAAAATATAATTATACATTAAAATGGGCTAACATTGCGATTATATGCAATTTAGCTCGAAAAATACCAAATGTGATTATAAAAATGCATAAAAATTATATTAATTACATTTCGGTATAAGTATAGAAATCAAATGAATAAACCATCATAACAATAGTTTGGGAAATAATTATTGGGAATTTTATTAATAAAAGCGGAGAAAATAAATCAATTTAAACTCTTAAAATCATGGAAAAATCGTAAAATCCTTGTGCTTGCTTATATGTGCATATATATGCTATTTTGCATATTTAAAAATAAATAGGGAAAAATTGGGTATCAACAGCTGCCCCTCTTTACCCGGGAAGGATGAAAGAGTTTTCGGGTAAAGAAATGATGGCCAACTTTGACCGGATGGGATGTTTTGAAAGACGGAGGCCGAATTTTGGTTTTTGAGTTGCCTACATATCCATGGTCTTACAGAAATCAGGCCATATGTAGTTCCGGATCCATCGGCGGAGTATACCGATGAAGTCATTACAATAACGGACGCAACATCTGGGCTGGATGAATGAACGGTCTTATGGAAGAGGTTATTTTTTTATATGGTCGGGAGAACTGGGGCGGGATCGCTCCTGCTGGGATAGTCGTTGCTCATCGGGTTACCTGCAAATAGAAGCAATAGAAGCGTATATGGTGCATAAATTTAAACATGATGCAAGTTCCCGTTGGACTATGAAAGTTGTCTTTGGACGGTTAAGGATGACGTCCTTGGACCATGACGTCCTGGGCCACGAATTGCTTGATGAGAGATTCGCAGGCCATGAAATGGTGTTCTCGGGCCATGAAGATAGTGCCTCCGAACCATGATGCCTTTGATAATGATATGCAAATTTGAGGGATCCTCAGGCCATGGCATGGTGTCTTCTGGCTATGACGATGATGCCTTTAGACTATGATGCCTTTGGATAGATTAGCAATATTTCAGCCCATGATATGCAATAATATGATGTAACAAGACAAGGCTTAGTCTTGTGAAATGGAGGGCAAAGCTTAGCCCGATCGCAAGCAAATGAATAGTACTAAAAGTAGAGCAGTACTTGTGCAGGGAGGGACAGTGTTTGGTTTCATGCAGAGAGGAAGGCGAGGATTAGCCTTATGCAAATACGGAGGCAGGGATTAGCCTCATGCAATAGGGAGTCAAGGATTACACTCATGCAAATGGGGGAGGCAAGGATTAGCCTCATGCAGATATGGAGGCAGGGATTAGCCTTATGCAAATATGGAGGCAAGGATTAGCCTTATGGAGTCAAGGATAAGACTCATGCAAAACGGGGAGGCAAGGATTAGACTCATGCAAATATGGAGGCAAGGATTAGCCTTATGGAGTCAAGGATTAGACTCATGCAGATGGGGAGGCAAGGATTAGCCTCATGGAGTCAAGGATTAGACTCATGCAGAAGGGGAGGCAAGGATTAGCCTCATACAAATCGGGAAGGCAAGGATTAGCCGCATCCAAGTATGGAGTCAAGGATTAGACTCATGCAAACATGGAGGCAGGGATTAGCCTCGTGCAAATATGGAGGCAAGGATTAGCCTCGTGCAAATATGGAGGCAAGGATTAGACTCATGCAATTATGGAGTCAAGGATTAGACTCATGCAAGAATGGAGGCAGGGATTAGCCTCATGGAGTCAAGGATTAGACTCATGCAGATAGGAGTCAAGGATTAGACTCATGCAAGCATGGAGGCAGGGATTAGCCTCATGCAGATGGGGGGGCAAGGATTAGCCTTATTCAAGTAGGGAGTCAAGGATTAGACTCATGCACATGGAGGCAGGGATTAGCCTCATGGAGTCAAGGATTAGACTCATGCAGATAGGGAGTCAAGGATTAAACTCATGCATGTATGGAGGCAAGGATTAGCCTCATGCAAAAATGGAGCAGCAAATAAGAGTAGCGTATGTCTTAGCTGGAGATGTATTCGATGTATGATGCCCTAACTGATGGTGAATTATCCTTGTGTATACATTTTTTGCGAATGCTATCGTTACGTCAAATGTGCCTGCGTTCAAAGAAAAATTGTGAGTTTTGTGAGGGGAGGTCGGTTCTTGCTTCGTCTGCCGGCCTTGCTCTGCTCTGCTCTGGAAACCCCCCTTCGAGTTCCCCTAGGTAGCACCTGACCGTTATGAAAATAGATTTTTCGAATGATATGCATATATTGATAAAGAAAAGAATTGTTTTGGAAGATATATCAAGTAATTTTTGATGAACTAGCGACTGTGACATATTTCAAAGGCATTGCAGCTCTCTTATGTTAGAATTTTGAGGGTCCTCCTCAAAATTCTGCCCCAGTTTGGTAGATGGTCTTCGACCGTTTGCAGACGATAGGCCTTGGTGAACCCCTTTCGGAATTTTAGAATCCTTCTCAAAATTCTGCCCCAGTTTCTTAACCGACTTCTGACTGTCTGACATGTGTTGGCGCTGGCTAGACTTGCTCCGGAATTTTGAGGGTCCTCCTCAAAATTCTGCCCCAGTTTCTGATCTTGGGAGAAATGAGAATTTTATTATGATATGACCGAACCCATAAAGCTGCCTACGTATCCCCTCTTAAATGGAATCAGGTCAAGCGTAGTTTAATTACATCAGATGAAGAAATGTAAAATAATCTAAGCATAGTATCTTTTGACTGCGTCTGAATTGATCGGTTTTGGCCAGATCTCTCCATCCATTTCAGCAAGTATGAGTGCTCCTCCTGCCAGCACCCTATGAACCATGTACGGACCTTGCCAATTGGGAGAGAATTTTCCTTTGGCTTCATCTTGATGTGGGAAGATTTTCTTCAAAACCAGCTGTCCTGGTGCGAACTGACTTGGTTTGACTCTTTGTTGAAAGCTCTGGACATTCTGTTCTGACAAAGTTGGCCCTGACATACTGCATTCATCCTCTTTCCATCGATAAGGGCCAATTTTTCATAGTGACTTCTAATCCATTCTGCATCGCTGAGTTCAGCTTCCTGTATAATTCTTAAAGAAGGAATCTCCACCTCGGTTGGGATGACAACTTCGGTACCATAAACCAACATGTAGGGAGTTACCCCAGTTGATGTGCAAACTGTGGTATGGTATCCCAATAAGGCGAATGGTAACTTCTCATGCCATTGTTTGTGGTTTTCTACCATTTTCCTTTGTATCTTCTTGATGTTTTTGTTGGCAGCTTCTACGGCTCCATTCATCTGAGGTCTATAGGCTGTGGAATTCTTGTGCTTGATTTTGAAGGCTTCACATATAGCTTTCATTAGATCACTTTTGAGGTTGGCCACATTGTCAGTAATAATGGACTCGGGAACTCTGAATCAGCAGACAACACGATCTTTGATAAAATCTGCGACGACCTTCTTAGTTAAAGCTTTGTAAAACGCAGCTTCAACCCATTTTGTGAAGTAATCGATGGCGACCAGAATAAACCTGTGTCCCTTTGAAGCAGTGGGCTCAATTGGACTAATAATATCCATTCCCCAGGCGGCGAATGGCCAAGTCGAGCTTGTCGTATTAAGCTCGTTTGGCGGCACTTTTATCATGTCGGCATGCACTTGACATTGAAATAATTAATGTACATACTGAATGCAATGTGTCTCCATGGTCATCCAGAAGTAACCGGACTTGAGTATCTTCTTGGCCAAGACAAAACCATTCATGTGCGGACCACAGGTCCCAGCATGCACATCCTCAAGTAACTTAGAAGCTTCCTTTGCGTCGACACACCTTAGTAATCCGGAGTTCTTCTATACAAGTATCCTCTGCTGTGGAAGAAATGATTTGACAATCTCCGGAGTGTGCGTTTTTGAATGTGATTTTCATGCTCCGGGTATTCTCATTTTGATAAGTATTCCTTGATGTCGTGGAACCAAGGCTTTCCATCTGCTTCTTCCTCGACATGAGCACAATATGCCGATTGTTTATGGATCCTTACCGGGATGGGATCGATATATTTCTTATCTGGATGTTGTATCATGGATGACAAGGTGGCTAATGCGTCGGCAAACTCATTCTGGATTCTGGGCACATGTCGGAATTCTATCTTTGTGAATCTCCTTTTCAATTCCTGCACATGGTGTAGATATGGCAATATCTTGGAATTCTTGGTGGCCCACTCTCCTTGTACCTGGTGCACAAGCAAATCTGAATCACCGATCACCAACAACTCCTGAATGTTCATGTCGACTGCCATGTTGAGCCCTAGTATACAGGCTTCATATTCCGCCACGTTGTTAGTGCAAGGAAATCTGAGTTTAGCAGATACGGGATAATGTTGACCCACTTTTGACACCAAAACTGTTCCAATACCTACTCCTTTAAAATTTGCGGCTCCATCAAAGAACATCCACCACCCGTCATATGCTTCGATAATATCTTCTCCAATGAATGATACTTCTTCATCAGGAAAATACGTTTTCAAGGGTTCGTATTATCCTCCTACCACATTTTCCGCGAGGTGATCTGCCAAGGCTTGTCCCTTGACTGCCCTTCGAGCTATATAGATGATGTCGAACTCACTCAGTAGTATCTGCCATTTAGCCAACTTCCTAGTAGGCATGGGCTTCTGAAATATGTACTTCAGGGGATCCATCCTGGATGTGAGGTATCTAGTGTAGGCACAGAAATTATGCCTCAATTTTTGGACTGTCTAGGTCAAAGCACAGCAAGTGCGTTCAAGCAGAGAATACCGTGCTTCATAAGGTGTGAATTTCTTACTCAGGTAGTATATGGCTTGCTCCTTTCTTCCTATCTCATCATGTTATCCTAAAACACATCCAAAGGCTCCATCTAACATGGATAGATAAAGTAGCAAAGGTCGTCCTGGTTCAGGCGGGACCAGAACTGGCGGTGTGGATAGGTATTCCTTGATCTTGTCAAAAGCTTTCTGACAATCCTCGGTCCAACTTGTCTCGGCATCCTTCCTCAGCATCTTGAAGATGGGCTCACATATTACTGTGGACTGTGCTATGAACCGACTGATGTAATTGAGCCGTCCCAGGAAACTCATTACGTCCTTTTTGCTCTTAGGTGGTGGCAATTCCTGAATAGCTTTGACTTTAGTCGGATCTAGCTCGATCCCTCGGCGACTGACAATGAATCCCAATAACTTTCCTGTAGGAACCCCGAATGCACACTTTGCGGGGTTCAACTTCAAATTGTATCTCCTGAGCCTGTCGAAGAATTTCCTCAAGTCTGCTATGTGATCTGCAGCCCTCTTGGATTTGATAATGATGTCGTCCACATATACCTCTATTTCCTTGTGTATCCTGTCACACCTCCTTTTTTACACACCTACCCCGAAGGATAAATGTACAAGGGAGTTTTTCCATTTAAAGTGACATTATTCGAAATGGGATTATTTATTTATTTTTAGAGTCGCCACTTGGGATAGGATTGGCTTTTGGTGTCCCAAGTCACCGGTTTAATTTAAATCCCAAATCGAGGAAAAATCGACTTCCCAATTGGAGTCTGCGAACCAGAAATTCTGAATAAGGAATTCTGTTGACCCGAGGGAAGGTGTTAGGCACCCCCGGATCCCGTGGTTCTAGCACGGTCGCTTAAATTATTATAATTGGCTAAAAATCTGATTTTAATACATGTTTTAACTTATGTGCCTTTTTAACTTTAAACCGCTTTTATTATTTAATTTTTAAAGAGAATTGCAACGTCGTGAAAATGTATCTCAACCACGTCGCACCAGTACGCCCGTGATTTTTGGCACATTTCAACTTCGTTGGGATTTGGATTTGGGTCACATAAATGTGCACCCGAATTTAGGAAAGTAGATTATTAAACGACGCGCCTAAAAGCAACTATGCGTTTGTGATTTGCGAGGGCCATGGAAATTAGCTAAACGGCACGCCTCGAATTCTAAGGATCAATTCACACTTAAACAAAATGAAGGCCATGCGATTGTCATTTCTTGTTTGGCATGGCACACTTCAATTCTAAATTAAAGGGATTAACTCAACTACATTTGGAGGGCCATAGCTATTTGTTTTATCTAATATAGCTCACCTCCATTAGCTTATGAAACTCTATTATTTAACCAGTTATGGAATCAGGACTGGGCCACTACGGTGAGTTAAATACCAAAGTGAAGGCTGAAGGTAAAAGGGGAGTGGCTTGGGCTAGGAGCGAAGCCTAGCGGCTTACCTGATTGCCCAAATGGCAATCCTTAAAGCCAGCCGCACTGGCCCAAGTGATTAGGCCTGCGATTTTATTCCATGTAGACCCAAGGTCCAAGGCCCATAGTGTGGCCCAAATCTTGGGAGCTAAAGACTGAAAAGGAAAGATTCGAGTTCGAACCCCCATGCACGCAAATAACATACGAGCTGAACAAAGCTATCCATAGTAAACCATCATTTAGTAAACCTTTAAAATTGGATATACTCATAAACAAATGAATAAAATCAATACATAGCTTGATTTTGAAATGACCTGGACTGTTCCACTACTTAAACAGTGCCTTCGGCTATCTTTGATATAGAATCAAATCATGTTCTCAGTTTTTAAACTCACAATAGAGTCTCCAGGAGACTCAATTTGCTAGTTAGCAAACCTCCAAACTCCTTTAAACTTTCGAGAAATCAGAGAACCAGCAATAAACGTATTTCTCATAAAACTACTCAAACAATGATTTTAATAATGCTGTCAAACAAATGAAGGTGACAACAATGCAACCATCTAAAATCATGAGATATATCAGTACCAACTAAGATTAACAAATAGAAACAGGAGCCCTACTTGCAACTTTGGAGTGAGCCTCCAACATTCATAGTATATCATCGATTAACATACCAAAACAAAGAGCACAAATGAACTAATCAAGACAAAGAAAACAACACAAAGGGAGGTGGCTCGCAGAACATCCATTTAGCTATATTGAGCTTAAACTCTGACAAATGAAACCAAATAAAGCTGGGGTCAGCAGCACATTAACCCAGACCAAAACTAACTACAGAAGAGTAATGCTAAGCTAAAAAAAACATAGATACAAATCAGCACAAGCTAAACTCGTAGTAGAAGGCTGAAAAAACATGTTTGAACTTAGAATTTCCATCTTTATTCAATCAAGCCAAACTTCACATGAGGTGGAAGGTAAAGTGTACCTGGAATTTGAGAAGCAACACAAANAACCCCTAGTTTTCAGGACATTTTCAGAAGTGAGAACCTTTTGGAATCACAGAGAATTCTCCAATGGAGCAATGAAAGTTCTTGTGTTTTTTTTTTTAGCCGTTTCAAAATTCTCAAATTTTTATCTCCAGGTCAGCCTTCATATGCAAGAAAAGCGTGCCTTTATAGGCAAGGAAAGTAGGGTAAACCACAGATTTCAGCTTTGCATTCTTGCCCCTTTTGAATTTTCGTTTTTGCCTAGATAACCCTGATGAAAAATCTGAAATTCAATTTATACCCCCACCCAGCTTCCTAGAAGCTTCTTGGTCAGTTAGCAAAAGATTCTCCCAACCAATCGCCCCAAATTACCCTCTAAGCCCTAACTATTTACTGTATCATGTCAAATTGACCCGGGGCTCAACCCCAAAACGGATTGCCCTTCCTTTCTTTTGGGCTTCCAAACTAACAACAACCCAATCCAATTCAAAACTTCGCAATAAACCCAACCCAAAACTCAAACCAGCAGAAATTGCAAACCCAAACTAGTTTCGAACTGAAAATGGAAACAAAAATTTTCTTTTTTAACACTAAACTCAAACATGAAATAAACAAACTTAACATGTTTTTGCTTTAAACATGCCAGCAGAAATTGCTTCAACAAGTAAACACTAACGGGGAGCAGACAAGACGAATGAGAGAGTCGTGAAGATGGGTGAAAAATTAAAAAGAAACGGAGAAAGGAGAAGGACTAGGGTACCTAATCAACAGATGCGAATGGACAAAGCTTGCAAGAACTCGGACTTCTCGATTTGGAGCCGAAATTGGTCTCAATCATGCGTTCTTGTCTAGAACGGACAAGCGAGGCCAGTTTCGACTCCAAACTTGTTGTTAAAACTGGAAAATTTGTTTCGTCCTCCCCCTCTCCATATCCAGACTTGTTTCCGTTTGGTGACGATTTGAAGAGATATGGTGGTGGATTATGGGTCAGAGGTGAGTGAGGGCTGTATGGTGTGATTTTGGCGGTGATTTGAGCTTTGCCGCCGGCCGGAAATGGCGGAATCACTCAGAGGCGGCGTTAGGGTTTACCATCTCTGAGTTTGGGGAGGGTTAGAGACAGAGGGAGTTTGGACTTTAGTTGAACTAAAGTTCGGACATATTAATGAGAAAGGGGAGGGGTAATACAAACCGTCGGATGGGGAAAGAGATCAAGGGCTGAGATTCAATTGCCCTAAAACGTGGTCGTTTGGTTATTAAGGGGGAAACGGGCCGGGTCAATGGAATGGAGCAGACAGGCATGACAGGGTTTGGGCTGGAATTGGGTATTTGGGCTTGGGTTTCGTCCGATTTTAAAAGACTTTTGGGCTTAAACAAAATTGGATTTGGCCCCCAAAAATTTGGTCTTTCATTAAGACCATTCTTTTGCTTTAATTTACTCCTTTCTTTTTGTTTCTTTTTATTTGATTTTATAAAATGCTAAAATAAAACAAAGGCCTAATTAAATTATTCAACTCCTAAAAATTATTTAAAACTATATTCAAAGATAAATGCAACAATTAACAATTAAAAGTGTAAAGAAGCTATGCAATTTTCTTTAAAATTTGTTTTAAAACTAATTAATACCTAATTAATACTAAATTTGTGAAATTAAATCCCTAAATGCAAGTGCATATTTTTTGTATTTTCATATGAATAAAAATGCAACCAATTTAACAAAAAAATTCACAAAAATAATAAAGAAATCAATTATTTGAAACTTTTGGAATTAATTTGCTTAAAGCAAAAATCACGTGCTCACAGCTGCCCCTCTTTGCCCGGAAACACGAAGAGTTTTCGTGCAAAGACAAGTGAGCGGAAATGAGTGATTTTTGCCCGTTCGCATATTCCGTGTGAAGCATCTTGAAAACGCTTGACCGCACCCTGCTTCAGAGGCTGCCTACATATCCTGGGCTAAACAGGAATCAGGTCAGTGTAGTTCGGGAAGGTCTGGTAGCTGGGACTACCATGAAGCTGTGGTTTCACTATTGCTGCTGCTACTGCTCGCTGACCTCCTTATTACACCGAGTAAAAATAAAAAGAAGCTAGCCTAAGCTATGATCTACGAATTACAAGAGGGTCCTATCTATGTCTTCTAACTTGTTCTTGTGTTGCCCTGAACTTGTATCTTGTAATCTTCCGATGGTATTCCTGTTGTTGTTTTGCATGGTGATCGGCGATATTGCTGCCATTCCTCCAAATGATGCTTGATTACTTGAAACATGTGTCCATTTTCCAGGTGGGCTCCTAACTGCTAATAATCTGAAAATGAATGCCTCTGTTCTCCAAGCGGGCTCCTGATTGCCAAAAACTTGAAAATAAATGCCTCTATTCTCCAGGCGGGCTCCTGAGTGCTTGCATTTGAAATGTATTCCCTTGTTCTCCAGGTGGGCGCCTGATTGCTGAAACTTGAAATGTATTCCCTTGTTCTCCAGGTGGGCGCCTGATTGCTGAAATTTGAAATATATTCCCTTGTTCTCCAGGTGGGCGCCTGATTGCTGAAATTGAAATGTATTCCCTTGTTCTCCAGGTAGGCGCCTGATTGCTGAACTTGAAATGTATTCCCTTGTTCTCCAGGTGGGCGCCTGATTGCTGAACTTGAAATGTATTCCCTTGTTCTCCAGGTGGGCGCCTGATTGCTTAACTTGAAATGTATTCCCTTGTTCTCCAGGTGGGCGCCTGATTGCTGAACTTGAAATGTATTCCCTTGTTCTCCAGGTGGGCGCCTGATTGCTGAAATTGAAATGTATTCCCTTGTTCTCCAGGTGGGCGCCTGATNAACAGGATTAAATCGAGCCAACAAAATTAAGCTAAAGCTAAGAACAATTACAAGAACAAGATGAAAACAAACACATAATCAAAGACAGAATCGAACAAAACTTACTGATTTTGAGCATTCGACTGACCATGGGACGAACTCTGACCGGCCATTTGTTGTTTGAATCCTCCGGGATTCTTGACACATAACATCCCTAATCGTGTGTTTTCAAAAGAAAACACGTGATTAGGGAAATTACGGTCCAAAATCCCCAAGATTTTCTGAGTTAGGGTTCTGCCGGAATTTTGGGATTCAGAGTTTGTAATGTTTCGGGCAGATTCGAAGGTTTCTAAGTATGAGTTAATGATGAGGGAGGTCTGGTGGTTAAAGGGGTATCGATTTTGGGAGGATTTGGGGACGGCGCCGCCGTACACGGCGGTTGCGGCGCTAGGGTTTGAATTATTTGAGACGTTTGGGTGATGTTTGAGAGAAACCGATGGCAGATATGGAACGGGGAGGTGAAGGCGGTTATGTGGTGTTAATTTGGGGTGGTTTGGACGGAGTTGTGTCATGGCCGGAAAACTTCGATCTAATATTCGAAGCTTTGGGGTGGGATTCGAGGAGAAATAAGGCTAAAATCGTGACGAGGAAGATGAGATGAAGAAGTGGTGTAATTTTTAGGTGATTTGGATGATCGCTGCCGGCGGAGGCGATTTCCGGCCGGCGGCAGGCGGCGGAGGACGGCGAGGTTAGGCGTCTCTGATGAACAGGTGAGAGAGACGGGAGGGTGAGGGGATCTGAGGGGGGTAGGGTAGTGTTAGGACATGTTTATACCACAAAACCTAGACAGTTCTCGTCCGTTGGATCAAAAGGATCGAGGGTTGTGATTAAATTGGGGAAAACGGGGTCGTTTTGGTAGGGTGTGGAGGCTGGACCGGGTTGGGGTGATTTGGGCTTGGACTGGGAGACCGGGTTTGGGAGAGAGGTCTTTCTTTTGGGCTGAGTAATTTGACTGAAATGGCCCAATTTGGGTTCTATATTAATCAATCCTCTTTTAATGCCTTCTTTTCTTTTTTTTTTATTTGTTTTTGTTCAGCTCAATTTCTGATTTTCAATTTTATATTTTGATTTTATTAAATGCTAAATTAAAATGTAAACTAAAACACATTAAAACTAAAAATGCAAAAAGGACCATTTTGTTATTTTCCTCTTCCTAAAAATAACTCAACTATTAATTAATCCTACAAATGTGAAATTGAATTCTAAATGCAAACGCCAAGTATTTGTATTTATTTTATATTTTTTTATATGAATTAAAATGCACAAATAAATGCAAACAATTACCAGAAAATAACACAAACTTCACGAAAAATTACGAAATACTAAAGAAATTGTTTTGTTTAAAAAAAATTTTTTTGGGAATTATTGCTTAGGGCAAAAATCACGTGCTCACAGCTGCCCCTCTTTGCCCGGAAACACAAAGAGTTTTCGTGCAAAAACAAGTGAGCGGAAATGAGCGATTTTTGCCCGTTTGCATATTCCGTGTGAAGCATTTTTTGAAAGAGTTGACCGCACCCTGCTTCAAAGGTTGCCTACATATCCTGGGCTAAACAGGAATCAGGTCAGTGTAGTTCGGGAGGGTTTGGTAGCTGGGACTACCAGGAGCTGTGATTTCATTGCTGTTGCTGCTGCTACTGCTCGCTGACCTCCTGATTACACCGAGTAAAAATAAAAAGAAGCTAGCCTAAGCTATGATCTATGAATTACAAGAGGGTCCTATCTATGTCTTCTAACTTGTTCTTGTGTTGCCCTGAACTTGTATCTTGTAATCTTCCGATGGTATTCCTGTTGTTGTTTTGCATGGTGATCGGCGATATTGCTGCCATTCCTCCGAATGATGCTTGATTACTTGAAACATGTGTCCATTTTCCAAGTGGGCTCCTGACTGCTAATAATCTGAAAATGAATGCCTCTGTTCTCCAGGCGGGCTCCTGATTGCTAAAGCTTGGAATAAATGCCTCTGTTCTCCAGGCGGGCTCCTGATTGCTAAAGCTTGGAATAAATGCCTCTGTTCTCCAGGCGGGGCTCCTGATTGCCAAAAACTTGAAAATAAATGCCTCTATTCTCCAGGCGGGCTCCTGATTGCTGAACTTGAAATGTATTCCCTTGTTCTCCAGGTGGGCGCCTGATTGCTGAAATTTGAAATGTATTCTCTTGTTCTCCAGGTGGGCGCCTGATTGCTGAACTTGAAATGTATTCCCTTGTTCTCCAGGTGGGTGCCTGATTGCTGAACTTAAAACGTATTCCTTTGTTCTCCAGGTGGGCGCCTGATTGCTGAACTTGAAACGTATTCCCTTGTTCTCCAGGTGGGCGCCTGATTTCAATAGAAATAGACAAAACAAAGAAATATTTTCTGCCCCAGTTTGGTGGCTGGGCGCATCATGTTACCAAATATTGCTAAAATTTGAAAGCTAAAACCTGAATTATACTTCCCTTGTTCTCCAGGTGGGTGCCTGACTGCTGAACTTGAAATGTATTCCCTTGTTCTCCAGGTGGGCGCCTGATTGCTGAAATTTGAAATGTATTCCCTTGTTCTCCAGGTGGGCGCCTGATTGCTGAAATTTAAAATGTATTCCCTTGTTCTCCAGGTGGGTGCCTGATTGCTGACACTTGAAATGTATTCCCTTGTTCTCCAGGTGGGCGCCTGATTGCTGAACTTGACATGTATTCCCTTGTTCTCCAGGCGGGCGCCTGATTGTTGAACTTGACATGTATTCCCTTGTTCTCCAGGTGGGCGCCTGATT
>NW_017677073.1:33683-34890 GCF_001879085.1 Nicotiana attenuata
AAATAAATGCCTCTGTTCTCCAGGCGGGCTCCTGATTGCTAAAGCTTGGAATAAATGCCTCTGTTCTCCAGGCGGGCTCCTGATTGCTAAAGCTTGGAATAAATGCCTCTGTTCTCCAGGCGGGGCTCCTGATTGCTGAAATTGGAATGTATTCCCTTGTTCTCCAGGTGGGCGCCTGATTGCTGACACTTGAAATGTATTCCCTTGTTCTCCAGGTAGGAGCCTGATTGCTGACACTTGAAATGTATTCCCTTGTTCTCCAGGTGGGCGCCTGATTGCTGAAATTTGAAAATGTATTCCCTTGTTCTCCAGGTGGGCGCCTGATTGCTGAACTTGAAATGTATTCCCTTGTTCTCCAGGTGGGCGCCTGATTGCTGAAACTTGAAATGTATTCCCTTGTTCTCCAGGTGGGCGCCTGATTTCAACATCGAAATGTATTCCCTTATTATCCAGGTGGGCGCCTGATTGCTAACACTTGAACTGTCTTATTTCAAAACTTGAATTGTTTTCCCTTGAAACTTGAACTGTCTTCCCTTGTTCTCCAGGTGGGCGCCTGATTGCTGAAACTTTCTGTGTTCCCTTGTTTTCTATATGGGTGCCTGCAATCAAAACAAACAAAACAAACGAAATTTTTTGCCCCAGTTTGCACTAGGAAGATTTGTGAGTTGTTAGCAAAATTGTAAACCACTTATACTACTGATGCAATGATGAGAGTAAGCTAAAGACTAGACTAGGATGTGCGTCTCCTACGAGTAGAACCAAAAACTTTGACTAGAAAATGCGTCTGCTAAAATAAAACCTGAATGAACCAAACTAGGAAGTGCATCTCCTAAGGGTGAATTTAAATGACCAAGGCTAGGAAGTGCGTCTCCTAGGGGTAAAAACTTCAGTGACTAAAACTAGGAAGTGCGTCTCCTATGAATGAACTCTTATTTAGGAAGTGCGTCTCCTATAGGTGAAGCTTCAATGACTCAAACTAGGAAGTGCGTCTCCTATGAGTGAACTCTCAACTTAGGAAGTGCATCTCCTATGGGTGAAACTTCAATGACTCAAACTAGGAAGTGCATCTCCTATGAATGAACTCTCAATTTAGGAAGTGCGTCTCCTATGGGTGAAACTTCAATGACTCAAACTAGGAAGTGCGTCTCCTATGAATGAACTCTCAATTTAAGAAGTGCGTCTCCTATGGGTGAAACTTCAATGACTC
>NW_017677074.1:0-742 GCF_001879085.1 Nicotiana attenuata
CCGTTAACAAATAATACGATTAAAATAGTAAATATCAAGTTTCCAATCCGAAACTAGATAAAATAGTACAAAAAATAATAACGAATATACCAAACATTCCCCCAATAGATCTGGAGTCACTAGTCTAGAGCCTCTAAATGTAACAGAGTAATATATTCATAGTAATAAAGAAAGTCTAGGATAGGGAAAGACAAATGCAATAAAGGGGAGAAGTCGGGTCCTGCGGACGTCAGGCAGCTACCTCAACAACTCCAAAACCGAAATCCAAGAAGACAGCAAACAACTCCACTAAGTCTCCGGAGCACCTGAATCTGCACACATGGTGCAGGGAGTAAAGTGAGTACTTCCAACTCAGTGAGTAATAAACATCTATAATGGCTGAAAGTAAGAAATTCTGAAATATTACAATATAAAGCTATAATTAGCGATTCAGCACATAAAACGATGAAACAACAACAATATCAGGACAAATAAGACAATTAGGTATAAATGCATGAATGCAATGCAATGCACATGACCGCTGCGGCGCGCAGCCCGATCCATTTGGGTACCCGCGCTCACTGTGGGGGTTCAGGACTCCGGAGGGGCTCCTACAGCCCAAGCGCAACTATCATCGTAACATTCGCTGTGGCGTGCAGCCCGATCCACACTCAGTCCAGGTATATATATATGCATGCAAGCCAATCGAGCACAGTCAAATTATTCATTTTAGTTGTCTAATTATTAGGAATTTTAGTAGCTT
>NW_017677074.1:5605-8754 GCF_001879085.1 Nicotiana attenuata
TCCAATATCTCTCACGAAATCCAAATAAGATAGACAACCTTTCCCAACCATCCGCTGGGCCTTTAGAAAAGAAATCACCTTGCTGGGAACATAATCAGTCGTACCACGCCACTCAATCCTCGGAATACCCGGAATAGCCAACGTAACTGTCTTAGCATGACAGTCCAGAATAGCATGGTACGGAGATAACCAATCCATACCCAAAATAACATAAAAATCCACCATGCTTAACAGTAATAAGTCAACTCGGGTCTCCAGACCCCCAATAGTCACTAAACAGGATCGGTATACATGATCTACAATGATAGTATCACCCACCGGGGTAGATACGTGAACAGGCAAGGCAAGACAACCTTGGGTAGTACCCAGGTGATGAGCAAAATATGAAGATACATAGGAATAGGTAGATCCGGGATCAAATAAGACAGAGGCATCTCTGTGGCAGACTGAGATAATACCTGTGATAACAGCATCTGAGGCAATGGCGTCCTTCCTGTCTGGAAGAGCATAGAATCGAGCCTGACCACCACCAGTCCGGCCTCCACCCCTGGGGCGGCCCCTGGCTACCTGACCTCCACCCCTAGCTGACTGGGCGGGTGCTGATGAAACAGGAGCAGAAGATGAGGGCTGATCCCTCTGCTGAGACTGACTACCACGACGCCGAGGACACTGTCTCCTCATATGACCGAACTCACCGCACTCGTAGCAACTACCCGGCGCTGGAGAAGGGGACTGATGGAAACCCCTCGCTGCTGAAGAACCCTGGGCTGAAGAGGCAGGTGTAGAGCTCTGAGCTGGAAGGGCACTAAGTGAAGTCTGGCCCTGCTGAAATCCCTGATGACCACGGCCTGAAGAGGCCCCACTGTACTCTGGACGACCTGACTGAGGAGGCCCGAAGGAACGGCCTCTGCCACGCTGGAACTGGCCCCTAGACGGAGCACCACTAAAACTACCTGAACCTCGAGGCCTCTTTGCCTCCCTCTCCTCACGCTCCCGACGGCGAACCGTCTCAATCTCTCGAGCCATGTCAACTACCTCCTCAAACGAGGCACCCATAACCCTCTCTCTGGTCATCAAAATGCGGAGTGAATAGTTGAGGCCATCCACGAACCTCCTAATCCTTTCCCGATCTGTCTGGATCATCCAAGTGGCATGCCGAGCTAGCTGCGTGAATCTCAACTCGTACTGGGTCACAGACATGTCCCCCTGAACCAACCACTCGAACTGACGACGTAGCTCCTCCCTGTGAGACTACGGTACGCACTTCTCCAGAAAGACAGTGGAGAACTGCTGCCATGTAAGGGGCGCTGCACCAACCGGCCTACGCTTCTCAATGTCCTCCCACCAGGTGAATGCAGGCCCTGAGAACTGGAAAGTAGTAAAAGCCACACCACTCGACTCTAAGATCCCTGCAGTGCGAAGCATACGCTGACACTTATCTAGAAAACCCTGGGCATTCTCGCCCTCAGCACCGCTGAACCTCGGTGGCTGAAGCCTGCCGAATCTCTCAAGGCGACGCTGCTCATCGTCCGGCATAGTTGGAGCCTCATAGGCTGAAACTGGTGCAACTGGAGCAACTGGAGCAATTGGCGGAGCTATGGCTGCTTCCGATCTTTGAAGTCCCTGGGCAGCCTGCTCAGGTGTGTGAGCAACTGGGGTCTGATGTCCTCCCCCGGTCCGGGAAGCAGCTGCTGCGGTAGAAGCTGAGACTGCCTGAGCTAGGCCAGTGCAAACTGATAGTATCTGTGCCAAGGTCTCCTGGAGACCAGGAATAGCAATAGGCACTGCTGGTGCCTGCACAGGTGCTGCTGGGACATCGACAGCTGGAGTCTGGTCCTGAACTGTGGCAGCTGGTGGGTCAGTAGGTGCTGTCTCTGCTGCCCTACCTCGACCACGACCGCGTCCACGGCCTCTAGTGGGTGGTACTGGTGGTCGACCATCGTGTCCGGTAGCACGAGTTCTCGCCATCTGTGAGAGAATAGAATACAGGAATTTAGTTTTCGAATCACAAAGCCGCACGACAAGAATTTCAAGAATATGGAGTTTTCCTAAAGGTTCTGCAGCCTCTCGAGGAGAAGTACAGGCGTCCCCGTACCGTTCTGCGAGACTCTACTAAACCGGCTCATGACTCGCGAGGCCTAGTAACCTAGGCTCTAATACCAACTTGTCACGACCCCAATCCCGATCGTGATGGCGCCCAACACTAATGCTAGGCAAGCCCGACCAATTAAATACTCTCAACCCAAATTCGCAATCCGTTAACAAATAATACGATTAAAATAGTAAATATCAAGTTTCCAATCCGGAACTAGATAAAATAGTACGAAAAATAATAACGAATATACCAAACATTCCCCAAATAAATCTGGAGTCACGAGTCTAGAGCCTCTAAATGTAACAGAGTAATATATTCATAGTAATAAGGAAAGTCTAGGATAGGGAAAGACAAATGCAATAAAGGGGAGAAGTCGGGTCCTGCAGACGTCAGGCAGCTACCTCAACAACTCCTAAACTGAAATCCAAGAAGACAGCAAACAGCTCCACTAAGTCTCCGGAGCACCTGAATCTGCACACATGGTGCAAGGAGTAAAGTGAGTACTTCCAACTCAGTGAGTAATAAACATATATAATGGCTGAAAGTAAGAAATTCCGAAATATTACAATATAAAGCTATAATCAGCGATTCAGCACATAAAATGATGAAACAACAACAATATCAGGACAAATAAGACAATTAGGTATAAATGCATGAATGCAATGCAATGCACATGACCGCTGCGGCGCGCAGCCCGATCCATTTGGGTACCCGCGCTCACTGTGGGGGTTCAGACTCCGGAGGGGCTCCTACAGCCCAAGCACAATATCATCGTAACATTTGCTGCGGCGTGCAGCCCGATCTACACTTAGTCTAGGTATATATATGCATGCAAGCCAATCGGGCACAGTCAAATTATTCATTTTAGTTTCAATTATTAGGAATTTTATAGCTAAGTGTTTAAACCTTTATTTATTTACTAACCATTTCGAGGCAGTGTCTAACTCAGGACTGATATCATGAAATATGCTAAGCATCTTGGAAGCAGTGATAAGGATCCCTGAAGGATGCACATGATAGGCAAAAAGCCCCGAAACAATTCATAAACTCCAAG
>NW_017677074.1:18058-29188 GCF_001879085.1 Nicotiana attenuata
ATATTCCTTCATGAGTAGCGATTCCAGCATGTACTATAGGAGGTAATAAAAATTGGATGAATATAGGATAAAAAAATCTGCATTATTCCATTCCAGTAGTAATTACAGGATATAGTGGTTATACAATATAACACTCCAGCAAATTATACAGGAAACTAAAATTAAATTATTTAATTCAAGCAAATTGTTCTAATTACCAAATTTCCACTATTTTTCACTTCTCCATTATAATATACTGGATTATATTCCTTCATGAGTAGCGATTCCAGCATATACTATAGCATGTAATAAAAATTGGATGAATATAGGATAAAAAAATCAGCAATATTCATTTCCAGTAATAATTACAGGATATAGTGGTTTTACAATATAAAACTCCAGTAAATTATACAGGACACTAAATATTAAATACAGAATACAGATGCTAGTTTTCCAGTATAATATACTGGACAACAAGCTTAAACACGGTAGAATTCCTATAAAATATACAGGAACCAAACAAAACTCAACCATAATATAATTCATAATTTCCAGTAAATTGTTCTATTTACATAATTTTCACTATTTTCCACTTCTCCATTATAATATACTGGATTATATTCGTTCCAGTATATTGTTCAAATTATACTAACATCGAAATTTGGAGTATTGACATCCAGTATTAAATACAGGACATAGTGGTTTTACACTAAAAATCTCCAGTGTAATTACGGTTAATTACTAGACACAAAATATTAAATTATGTAATTACGGTTAATTATTCTAGATACCAAATTTCCACTATTTTGCACTTCTTCATTATAATATAATGGTTTGTATCCCTTCATAAAAAAAATTTCAAACATATTATAGTCTTTAATTCTATCATAATATATAGCATAATAATCTGCATTTCAATCAAAAGTATGTACTCAATTACTGAAAAGAACAAAAAATTATTTCTTGTTCTTAATCTTGCGCCTTTCTGAAACAGAAGGTTTATCTAGTCTTCCTGTAGACTCATCTTCACTAACAAGAGATTCCAACTGCTTCTTTTTACCATAAATGTATAGTAATGCTGCATATCTTAATCGAAGACGTGTAGGATCAAACATGTTCTTGTCATCTGGTAACTCCTTGCCTTCAATGAAATACTCCGCAAATGTAGAACAATATATACCACAATCACTACAATAAAACACATAATAAGAAAGAATAAGATAAAACAATAAACGATAAATAGCTGAAGTAATATAAAGAAGCAGGATAAACATAGCAAAACACTTACGCTTTTTCCTGTTGAGGCAAGTTATCCACTGAAATAATAGCAAATGGATTACTTAGCTCCTCTTTTTCCAAAAAATGTGGTTTATCCATTGTAATGTCACTTCTTTGCTGATAAAATGTAGTAATGTTGAGCAACAATGGTATCATTACAGCAAATGAGTTCAAAGCTTTATGAACTACAACATCATGTCTTGAGGATCTTATTGAGTCATATATGTATATGCACCCAGTATGCAAAGATAGAACACCCAACACCCAATGCCATGCCTCTTTTACATTGATTGGCATAAGAACATAATCCACGGAAACCCAGGGGGTGTTACCAAGAATGTAAAACCCAAGAACATACTCTCTTAACTTCTTTGTCAAATCAAAAATCTCATTTTGTACCTTTATGTCATGCATATTCGATTTACTATACACTTCTTGAATGATAGTACTGGAATAATTGTCTGTAGTTGTCATCCTTATGTTTTCATATTTTGCTTTCTTCCGGAGGTAATAGAATATAACATCAATATGCTTCAAAAAGAAAACAGATATCAATCGAATATACAGAAACATATTTATTCTAAAACAAAACAAAAAAAGTAATGTATGTTCACATACCGTTTCATTGATTCCTATACCAGTATAATGAAGTTCAAAAAACCATGTCTTATTAGCTATAAATTCAACTCCAAGATCAAACTCTTCCTCCAGTATATCATCCTTCTCTTCATACCCCTTCTTCCTAAAAAGTTTAATAAATATATAAATAGAATAGTCCAAACTATCATTCCAAAGAAACTTCAATCAAAACATATGTTAAATATATGTAAACTTACCTCTTAGTTAGGATCAAGTTTGTCTCAACAAACTTACTGAATTCATATCTAATTGATAGTGGAATTTCTTCAGTAATTGATATTTTAAAAGGGTTATCACCTTTCACAATTACACAAGGTACAAGAGTGTTTTTCATTTTTGTTGCATCTTCTCCAGGAGAGTTGTCCAAAATCTCAGAAGCTTCGAAACCTTCAAAGCTTGAATGATTGGGCAAGGAAGAAGTGGTAGCATCTTCATGTGTAGAACCTTTTGAAATAGCTGTTTTTTATAGGAAGAACACCTATGGACTCATTAACAAACTCAGAAGTTATTTTATGAATCTGACAATCAATTTGAGTGTCAGTCATCTCAATTTCATGATCTGGAATCATCAAAGATGATGATTTTTTATCAACATCTGAAGCTGGAATATCTTCATTTCTTGCTTGCTTACAAAGCTCAGTTGTTAATTTATGAGTCTCTAAATCAAACATTTCCAACCATTTTTCATCATCTGAATTTCCAACATCAACAAAACCAGATGCTACATAAAAAATACATTAATATGTCAGAAAAAATATAAATAAATTTTTTTCAATATATAGCATTACGTTTCAATACCAGAAATCCCTTCCTTTATCATTGCTAAATTAAAATCTTCTAATTTTTCATGTTTTTTGATATTATTAAAATTTTCTGCATTGTCAAAGCTTTGTGCGACTTGAGGGCATACATTAACTAGATTCCATATTATGTGTTTAAAATTTTGATGATTGTGTAACATAGGCTAGATCACACAGAAAATATCGTGCTTTCGCGAGTGACACTTGGCCCTATCCTTGAGCACCTGCGAAACCAAGCATTGCTTGTCATTAGTGCTTCTAATCTAAATAGAAATCGTCCAGTTTATTCTGTGAATGATTGTATTCCAGTATGTTATACTGGATAGTTATTATAATAGAGTTGAGTTTTGTATGACTCCAGTAAATTTTACGGCATGTCTGCCATGTCTAAGCCTTTTCTCCAGTTAATTATACTGGACAACATAATTTACAGGTTCATGTTATCCAGTATAATTTACAGGTACGTAGTCTAGTGTGTGTTACCTTGTTGTCCTGTATGTTAATTGGGTGAGTTTTCATTCCTTCTGATTCATGTCATCCAGTTTAATTTACAGGTATTCTAGTGTGTGTTACCTTGTTGTCGTGTATGTTATACTTGATGAGTTTTCATTCTTTCTGATTCATGTCATCTAGTATAATTTACAGGTAATCTAGTGTGTGTTACCTTGTCATCCTATATGTTATACTGGGTGAGTTTTCATTCCTTCTGATTCATGTCATACAGTATAATTTACAGGTAGTCTGGTGTGTATTACCTTCTCCTGTATGTTAAACTGGGTGAGTTTTAATTCCTTCCGGTTCATGTCATCCAGTATAATTTACAGCTAGGGTAGTGTGTCTTACCTTGTTCTTCTGTATGTTATACTGGATTAGTTGCACCTGAGGCCCCTCAAGAGGCCAATCAATTATAACAATGCATCCAAATAACATAAATTGGATTTAAAGAAATTGATGCATTAAAAACGGTATATTTTATACTATAACTTGTTTGATTTCATTGACTGTATCCTGCTTCCGTTCACTATCACCTTCTACATCTTTTTTCACATCTCCATTGTGGTGATGCTGCAGAAAAAAGTTAAAATAAAATGATATTAGATGTAAAACAACCAAAAGAAAAAAGAAAAAAGAAAAAAAAAACAAACAATAAGTACTAGTATACCTCTAACGTGCTCTTCTTCATTGAATTAATTACATTGAACAGCTCAACAAATTTCCCATCAAGATAATTTTTTAAAACCACAAGTTCTTCCTTGTATTCCTTCTTCAATGATGATACTTCTTTCCTCAATTCATCTTGGCCATCTTGCAAAATCTTAAATTGAGTATACCATTCACTATGTTTCGTTGACGGGTCAACACAAGCTTCACCTATACCTTGATTTTGGTTAAGAATATTCTCCACCACCTTTCCACTTTTTTTATTTGCTGCCGTAATATTAATACTATTAGAGACATTGTCCATCATTTGCTTCTCCAAATCATTAGCACCAATACTTTTCATTTTTGATGTTTCATTAACATCTTTCCTCTGTTTCTTCAAATTATTAACATCTTTCCCCTTCTTCTCCAAAACATTAGACGGTGTCCCTTTCCTTTTAGCATTCTCATTAATCATCATTTTGCACTGTCTTTTTAAAGTCTCAGGTGGACGATCAACAAAATCATCATCTGAAGTAACGTGTATCTGATCAACATTATCCTCAATCTTATTCTCAAGAGACATATTCCTTAAATTCAACTACATATATACAATTTACTAAATTTTAGTAAAATAATTATATATAGCAAAAGTAAGTCTTAATACATGAGAAACACAAAAAAATAATTATATTACCTTCTCAGATGGTAAGCCATATAGCTTATCGTTTAACTCTTCAAATTTCAGCTGTCGTGTAACACTCCACCGAAGAATTGGTGGAGATATATTTTCACGCCTACAAGCAACATAACTATCCAAATTTCCAAAACATTCGTACAACCATACTTGAACAGCATAAGGAAATCCTGAAAGCCAATAATACTGTCGTTGCTTATCCAAAATACCTGAAATTGTTCTCACTGTTTCGTCATATATATCTATTCCCCATGGATAACTATTGTAATCACCCTTGTCAACCAAGTCCAAGTACTTCTTATCAATATGTTTGGTGTTCTTAATAGAAAAAAGGAATGAATATACAACAAATAGCACTGCTATCTTAATAGCATCTTCATCGGAGTCAAATGTTTTTGTAAGAAAACAATCCACAAGGTATTCTTTAGAAACAGTAGGGTAATCCTTAAAGTACTTTGCAATTGAACCATTTTTGTTTTGCCTAACTTCACTACAAAGCTGTACGTCACGGGTACATTTAAATCCAGTTACAAAAGCAAACTCTGCCAATCCAAAACGTAGCTTTACCCCATTGACAAGAAACACCATTTGATTCGCTTTCCCTTTTTCTACCTCCTTGGTTAACAAATAATATATTAACTGTGTTTGCAGTTTTATACTAGGCAAATTCAACAAATAGCCAAAACAAGTTGACTTAAAGAGTTCAAGTTGCGTTGTTGACAATTTTGTTTTCAAATTGCAAACAATCTCAGAATTGAAGTTATTGCCAAGTATTGGTCTATCACTTGCATTGAGCTGCAATACAATACAGATACATATATAAGTATATTACATGGTAAACATTATACAGAGCATGTATAAATAAAATAATGTGTAATATATTTTACCTTCAAAAATGATTTGGAATTTCTTCTCGTATGAGTACTTGATTCAGAATCATTCCTCTTTTTTGTAGGCTTTATATTATTTTGAGAAACATCAACTACTGGTTCCTTGATACTTTTGGAATCACTAATTTTGCATTCCTTAGAACTTTGAGAACGCGTTATTCTAATACTAGCTGACCCAGAGGTATTCGAAGCTGATCTAGAGGTATTTCGTGCTTTAGCCCTTTGTGAACGAGTCCGTTCTAAACTAACAACTTCTGCCATTGTAAGAGAATAATTTTCGTTCTCTATAACAAAATCAGAAAAATCAGATGACACTGAGATTGGATGAAAAGGTTTTTTACGCTTGAGTGAGTGCTTTGTACCCATAAAATCAAGTGTTCGAAATTAAGCTTGACATTTCAAAAATTAAACCTCGAGAACAAGCGACTAAACCCTGGAAATTGGAGATACGATTTAGTAGCGCGTCGTTTAGAACCTAATTTTCTTGGAATATGCGCTCTGAACCTGTCAAAATCAAACAGACCTAATACCTTTTATATATAGGAAACTAAATATTAAATTATTTAATTCCAGTAAATTGTTCTAATTACCGAGTTTCCACTATTTTTCAATTATCCATTATAATATAATATATTGGCTTATATCACTTCATAAGCACCATATTTTATAGGGGAGTAATCAAAACTGGACGAATTTAGAGTGAAATAATTAGGATTATTCACATCCAGTATTAAATATAGGACGTAGTGGTTTAAACATATACACCTCCAGTATAATCTACAGGAAATAAAATATTAAATTATTTAATTNAGTTCGGGCAACTTTTGTTTTTGGTTGTTTTTGTTTTTGTTTTTGTTTTTCTTTTTCCTTTCATCATATTTTCTTTTTTTTTTCATATATATTTTCTCTTTTTTTTTTTTCTTCTTTTCTTTTTCTCTCTCTTTTTTTTTTCGTACTTCCGGGTTCCAAAGAGGGTAGCCAAAGGAGAGTAACCGGCTCAAATGGGTTTACGAAGGGTTGATAGTGTTTGGATAGCGAGAAGAAAGCCTTCGTCATCTCAATTGCACAAAAGCCATCGCCGAATGAGGATTAGACGTAGTACCTTTTTACTGCATCTGCGTTGACTGCTGTCTCAGGATCATTCCCTTCGATGTCTCCCAGATACAGTGCTCCTCTTGGCAATATTTTCCGGATGATGTATGGACCTTTCCAATTAGGGGCAAACTTCCCTTTTGCTTCCTGATGATGAGGGAGAATGCGTCTGAGTACCAGCTGTCCCACTTCAAAATTCCTGGGACGCACTTTCTTATTATAGGCACGGGCCATTCTTTGTTGGTACAGCTGTCCGTGACAAACCGCGGCCATCCGTTTTTCATCAATTAATGACAATTGCTCTAGTCGGGTTTTAACCCATTCACTGTCCTCAATCTCCGCCTCAACGATTATCCGGAGTGAAGGGATTTCCACTTCTGCAGGTATGACTGCTTCAGTACCGTAAACTAACAAGTACGGTGTTGCTCCAATTGACGTACGTACTGTGGTGCGATACCCAAGTAATACGAAGGGTAACTTTTCATGCCATTGCCGGGAGCTTTGAATCATCTTTCTCAAAATCTTCTTGATGTTCTTATTTGCTGCCTCGACAGCACCATTGGCTTTTGGCCGATAGGGAGTTGAGTTTCTATGCGTTATCTTGAATTGTTCACATACCTCCTCCATCAGGCGACTGTTCAAGTTAGCTGCATTGTCGGTAATAATAATTGCAGGAATGCCAAAGCGGCAAATGAGATTGGAGTGCACAAAGTCTACTACGGCTTTCTTGGTGACTGACTTGAGGGTGATGGCTTCAACCCATTTTGTGAAATAGTCGATTGCTACCAGTATGAACCTATGCCCATTCGAAGCTTTCGGCTCGATCGGCTCAATGACATCCATGCCCCAAGCGACAAACGGCCAAGGTGCTGACATCGGATGGAGTTCTGTCAGAGGTGCATGAATCAAGTCGCCGTGCACCTAGCATTGGTGACATTTTCGAACAAAACTGAAACAGTCCTTCTCCATGGTTATCCAGTAATACCCGGCTCGCAAAATTTTCTTTGCCAACACATAACCATTCATATGAGGTCCACATACTCCTGCGTGCACTTCATGCATAATTCTTCCAGCTTCTTCGGCGTCAACACATCTTAGCAAGTTGAGGTCCGGGGTTCTTTTATACAAAACATCACCACTTAAAAAGAAACCACTCGCATGTCGTCTAATGGTTCTCTTCTGATCTCCGGTGGCCTGCTCAGGGTATTCCTGTGTTTTCAGAAATCTCTTGATATCATGATACCAGGGCTGACCACTTGGTTCCACCTCAACTGTATTACAATACCCGTGCTTTTCTTTGATTTGAATCCCTAAAGGGTCAATATGGGCATTGCCTGGGTAAGGCAACATTGAAGCTAGAGTGGCAAGTGCATCGGCTAGTTCATTATGACACCGAGGGATATACCTGAATTCTACCGACTTGAAGCGTTTGGTGAGATCTTCCACATGCTGTCGATAAGGAATGAGCTTAACATCTCGAGTTTCCCATTCTCCTTGGGCTTGTCGGATAATCAAGTCAGAGTCCCCCATGATTAATAAATCTTCAACATCTTGGTCAATTGCCATGTTCATGCCCATGATGCAGGCTTCATACTCAGCTGTATTGTTTGTGCAAAAGAAACGGAGCCTGGCTGTAGCCGGGTAGTGCTGGCCATTGGGTGATATTAAGATCGCCCCAATACCTACACCTCTCGCATTTACTGCTCCATCAAAGAACATTTTCCAAGCACGAGTGTCCTCAGAGATGGCTTCCACCGAGTTTACTTCCTCATCTGGGAAATAGGTGCTTAACGGTTGATATTCCTCGTCGACCGGGTTTTCAGCCAAATGATCTGCCAAAGCCTGGGCTTTCACTGCCGTGCGAGTAACATAGACTATGTCAAATTCAGTGAGCAAGATTTGCCATTTTGCCAACCTCCCAGTGGGCATCGGTTTCTGGAATATGTATTTCAAAGGATCCAACCTGGTTATTAGATAGGTGGTATGGGCTTGAAGATAATGTCTCAGCTTTTGGGCAAACCACGTCAGGGCGCAGCATGTTCTTTCCAACAAGGTGTATTTGGCCTCGTAGCCAGTAAACTTCTTGCTTAGATAGTAAATTGCCTGCTCTTTCCTTCCGGTTATGTCATGCTGACCGAGGACACAGCCAAAAGAATTTTCCAACACTGTCAGATACAAGAAGAGAGGTCGTCCCCGCTCTGGTGGGACCAATACTGGAGGATTTGACAAATATTCCTTGATTTTATCGAAGGCCTCTTGACATTCGGACGTCCACTTGATAGCCGCATCTTTCTTCAATAACTTGAATATAGGCTCACAGGTGGTAGTCAATTGAGCGATGAACCGACTGATATAGTTTAACCTGCCCAATAAGCTCATCACCTCCTTCTTAGTTCTTGGAGGAGTAAATCTCGAATGGCCTTTATCTTTGTTGGATCCAACTCAATACCTCTCCTGCTGACTATGAAACCCAAGAGCTTGCCCGACGGGACTCCGAAAGCACATTTGGCTGGATTCAACTTCAGATCATACTTGCGCAACCGTTCAAAGAACTTTCTCAAATCTCGAACGTGATCGTTCTGAGTTCGTGACTTAACGATTACATCATCCACATACACCTCTATTTCTTGATGCATCATATCGTGGAAGATGGTGGTCATGGCCCTCATATAAGTTGCCCCGGCATTCTTCAGCCCAAACGGCATGACCCGATAACAGTAGGTTCCCCATGGTGTAGTGAAAGCTGTCTTTTCGGCGTCCTCTTCATCCATCAACACTTGGTGATATCCTGCGTAACAGTCCACGAAAGACTGTATTTCATGTTTGGCGCAGTTATCAACAAGGATGTGAATGTTAGGTAACGGGAAATTATCTTTGGGACTTGCCCTGTTCAAATCTCGGTAATCCACACACATCCGGGTTTTTCCGTCTTTCTTTGGTACTGGGACCACATTGGCCAACCACGTGGTATATCGGACTACTCGAATTACCCCCGCCTTCAACTGTTTTGTGACTTCCTCTTTGATCTTATCACTGATATCAGTTTTGAACTTCCTTTGCTTTTGCTGTACTGGAGGACAATCAGGGTAGATTGGCAATTTGTGCACCACTAGGTCCATACTTAGCCTGGCATGTCGTCATACGACCAAGCAAACACATCTTTAAATTCGAACAGGAGCTGGATTATTGCATCTCGAGTGTGTTGATCTGTGTGAATGCTTATTTTGGTTTCCCTTATTTCTTCGGCCGTTCCCAAATTAACCGGTTCAGTGTCATTCAGGTTTGGCTTAGGTTTGTTCTCAAATAGTTCCAATTCTCGGTTTATCTCCCTAAAAGCCTCTTCCTCATCATATTCCGGTTCTTGATTCATTATTTCACAATTAAACAGCGTGTTTGAGTCCGGGCATGGAGTCCGCAAGCATGTCATGTTATTTAAAGCTGCATTATTATAACTGAAAAGAAAAGATGAAAAAGGGAAAACAATCCAAAATTAGAAAGAAAAGAAAGATGGACGATGAAATATTGATTTCATTTCTTGGAATTGGAAAGATAACAGGGTTTACATTCAGGAATTTAAAAGACATGAAACTAAAAAGACACCCGAGCTACACCCTGAAATAACTCGAGAGGTAGAAAAGGTGGCAGGGCTAGTCTACCGGGACTCCCGCCTAATCGGGAATGGCGTAGCCTTCCAGTTTTTGAGTTTAGCATCTGGCCCCACATAGAGCATTTCAGCGGTGCTAGTCCCTTCTCCTAGCTGAACCATGTTGGTTTCATAAAGCATTTCTCTCATAGCTCCACATATGTCTTCGATTTCCTCAACTGTGAACAACTCATCATCCTTTCGTTTGCCATACTTGGTCTTGACAAAAGTATCGTAGAGATATGGCAATGGCTGTGGCAGAACCCATCCTTCTTTCTTTCTTTCTTCANGTTCGTAAGCATTTCTCTCATAGCTCCACATATGCTTCGATTTCCTCAACTGTGAACAACTCATCATCCTTTCTTTGCCATACTTAGCTTGACAAAAGTGTCGTAGACATATGGCAATGGCTGTGGCAGAACCCATCCTTCTTTCTTTCTTTCTTCAGTCCATTTCTCATCATCTGGGGTAGGTGGAAGCCTACTCCGAAGAACTTTTCTGTTGCGGGTAGAGTTACTGGCTCAGATATTCCTTGTAAGGCTTTTCCCAACCCTTTTCCTGGCCTGAAACCATGTCTAATCATTTCTCTGGCCACCATGATTGAAGCGTTAGACAGGAAAGGCTGAGGACAAGGATTTCCTTCCTCGTGCTGATCTGCTACCACAATCTCAAAGGCTTGGAACAATATGCTCACTTCCTTCCCTTACCTCCAAACATGGGATAGATGGATCACGATAGATAGATTGCTCGTCTTCTCCGTGGACCACGATTTCCTGACCTTCATACTCGAATTTTACCATTTGGTGGAGAGTGGAGGGCACAGCTCCTGCAGCATGGATCCAAGGCCTCCCTAGAAGGAAGTTGTAAGATGTATCCATGTCCAACACCTGGAAGGTCACCTCGAAGTCTACCGGTCCTATGGTCAATATCATGTCGATTTCACCGATGGTATCCCTCTTAATACCATCAAAA
>NW_017677074.1:33197-34858 GCF_001879085.1 Nicotiana attenuata
CTTGAGAGCTTCATTCTCTTGGGCCAATTGCTTTTTATCACCTTCATCAGCTGCAGCTTGCAAGCTGTTTTCGAACCGAAGCTCCTGAACCTGTTTTTCCAATGCTCCAATTCGAGCTCTGTACTCCTTTTCTTTAGCCAACCAATCCCACTGCACCTGAGCCTCGCTTGTTAATTGTTGCACGTGTGGCCTTTTGGCGGGTCTCTCGGGGATTTGAAACCTTTTACCGAACCAAACCGAGTATTTGGGATCTACCTCACCTCTGGCCCGGTCCTGTACTATAGTTTTAGGCTCAAGGTACCTACACTCGTTCCATATCTTTCGGATGCGGCCTTCAGGGAATGCAGCTTTTGGGCCTAACTCAATGACTTGCCCACTCAGGTCTTCATCGCTGTGCACCGTCTGGAATCTTCCAAATTGTCGCAAAACGCGGTAAGGAGCATAGGGCTGAATGCTTCGAATACCCATCAAAAGAATATAAGGGACTTCTGCCGATGTGTACACAACTTCAGTAGGAGGAAGCCATCCATAAGCCCATTCTACTTTATCTGCAGTGAGGGATCTTAAACACGACGACCAGGCCTCAGTACCCTCCGGGAACTCAATACCTGTAACTCGGGTCTCGAACTCTACAATACAACTCAACCCGGTTAAGCCGTAGTTCATATATCCTGTGCGGTGACAAAGGTGTTCCTGTATCCATAACTGCAAAAGCAAATTGCAACCTTGAAAGAATTTCTCCCCTTCTCGACATTTGGTCAGAGCTCGGTATATTTCTGCTACAATCAGGGGAACCACTGTGCTAGTAGGTTTCTTCATAGCAACATCTAGCATTCCTACTAGACCAAGGTCTATGTGACCATCTTTTCTAGGACAAACTACCACTCCCATAAAGGCCACCATGAAGGCTAATCCCCGTCGGGCTTCCCATTTGTCCTTATTTCCAGCATGTGTTAGTCCTGTATTGGGTTCCTCAAAACCTTTGGGGTTACCATACCGGTGATATAGGAAATGTAGTGTACAACATCCTTCTGCCAGATGAGGGTCTTGAATATCCCGACTGATGTTCAACAAGTCCAAAAACCTATGAAGAGTTATCGGTCGTGGGGCCAAAGGGTATCTACCGCGGAAGTTCCCGTTGAGACCGGCATATCCGGCAATTTCTTCCAATGTGGGTGTGAGTTCAAAATCTGAAAACCGGAATACATTACGGGTCGGGTCCCAAAATGGTATTAGTGCCTCAATGACATCTGTCCTTGGCTTGACTTTCAATAAATCTACGAGACCGCCCAGGCTCTTGATCACAGTATCTCTGCTTCCTTTTCCCAAGTCATGCCACCACATATGGAGTTTCAAAGGGATCTCGCTCAGGACTGAGAAGGTTTCGATGTTACTTGAATTCATCCTGCACATTTATTTAGGGGTTATTTTGAAAAATGGCTATTTGTGCAAAAATTCTTCATTTAGAAAATAAGGACTTGGATTTGCAAATACGGCCTTTCAGCACTTTTGGAAGGAAGATTTTAAGGCTGTTCCCGCAAACCGTTTAAAAATGACTCAGGGTGGCTATTTTTGCAAAAACGGCCTTCCGGCGTCCTTTTTGGGGACATTCGGCTTATTTTAAAACAAGAATGGCGTCACCCAATTTATTTGACAAAAAA
>NW_017677075.1:0-34854 GCF_001879085.1 Nicotiana attenuata
ACTGATCAGTGGTTGCACAATAGGTGCCGTACCCGGCCGACTATAGCGCGGCTCGGTAGAGTAAAATAGATACATATATGTAATGCATGCTTGACTCATGGACTCACGTTCTAAACCTTTCGGAGTGACGTAAGGTCGGTATCCTCTGTACACGTTATTAGGACTAACTCTTCACCATGAACCTTATAAGAATCAGGAAGTACCAATAACATTGATAACATAAGAATAAGAGAAGCAACATCAACATCAATCGTTCCATAAGAGAGGAAACAATGTAAGTACTACTAGCTTCTAAGAGTAGAGTATCTTTGGAAGCTCGTTCATTATATTATGTACAATCGGAGTCGTGCAAAGGAAGGAAAGGGATAGGCTCACATACCTTGTATATACTGCCCCAATCTCAAGCTATGCAATTTTCACGACTCCTTAGTCTACAATAAGAGAAACGATACTATAGTTACCATTCAAGCGTCATAACTATTATGTATCGACCACAACCTATTTTACGATGAAACGGACAGCACCTCCCCTATATATATGACTTCACACAATTCCAAACAATCACCAAACAGCCTAAACAACATCAATAATAATCATATTGAGCCTCCCAAAACAGTCCACGCACAACCTAATCACTTCATACATACGACGGCCACCGTAGTCGTGTCAAACGATCCGGAAATGTTACGAAGAACTACCAGCCCACAACCCTACATCTATACGGTGTTTCTCCACACCCTTCCTCCTCCAAAACTCCACAAAACAGTAGTAAAACACGCAGCCCAACAACAACACAAAATAGTCCACAAAACAGTCCGCTACAAGTGAATAACTCGAACTCACGGCTTCCGATCACCGTCCCGTGAGTTCTTACATGTATAGAACGAATTACCATGAATTCACAGCAGAATAAATGTATGAAAGATAGAAGTAAACTCACCTTACTTGTTGGATAACTCAGCCCTTATCTTGGTTCTTCAAACTCTAGGGTTTACCCCCAATTTGAACTTGAAAGAGAGGGAAAATCAATTAGGGTTTGTGGATAATTTTTGGGAGGAAGTTTGCAGGGGTTTAGGTCTGGTTATTTGTGAAATATAATGAGGGATATATTGTAGGAGATAAGCCTTTTAATGGGCTCTTTGTCTGACCCGAAATTGCCTCTTTTTGGGCTATCATTTAACCAAGTATGTGACCCACCTACTTGTCACCTAGCAGCTTGTGCAGTCTCGCAAAAACTGTCTATATCTCTCTACTCCAATGTCGTATTGATAAACGGTTTAATGCGTTGAAAACTAGACTCATATATCTTAAATTTGGTGGGTAGATCACCCCGTAATTCCAAGTATATTGGGAGAAAAGTTTAATAACATTTGACCTAAAGTTTAAGTAAAACTATGAACCTAAGTTGCAACAACTCTTGTCGACTTTTGTTTCTTAACTCGTTTGACTTCAAGACTATGATACGGATATTTTATGATTCATATACCTTAAAATACGACCTCTTGAGAGTATTAAGCACCCCTAGGTTTACCCAAAAATACGGCTGACAACATCCTTGATTCTTTTAACTTCTAATACTTGTTAACCACCCTTATACACCTTTGTATCATTTAAGACCAATATGATTAACCTCTTATCATCTTAAAGATAATCTCTTCATGGATTTACGTCAACGACCTTATGGCATGAACTAACATATGTGAATATGGGCTGTAACATCAACTCTTGGTCAAACCTTCCAAATTCAAGGCTTTCAACTGAGACTGTTCTTTCAAATTCATTCCAAATTTTCCTGAAAACCAAATCCAATGATCTACCTTAGTCATAACACATTACACGGGGCAAGTCACGCCCGAGAACTGGCGATCAAAGCGCAAAAGCTCAAAACGACCGGTCGGGTCGTTACATATTTAATAATCATTTGATAGTTATATTACTTAAATTTATGTCTTGATAACTAAGAAATCCCGAGTGACAATTAATTGCACGGTTAAAAACTCAATATGTTTATACTAAATTATTTGCCCCTCTACCTTATTAGACTTTATTTCATGCCAAAATTCAAACTCGTAACATCCGTCTAGTTTACACATCACATGGCCCATGTTTCTACTGTCGAACCAAAGGCGTCGATTTGAAGATAAAAAAGAAGAAAAAAGACAAAGCTCTAGGCCAAACTATGTAAACTTAACCAGACAAAGGAACTTGCGATAATTTATTTGGACAGAGCTTGTTATATATAACAAAATTATGGGGTCATGTCATTTCGAAAGCTAGGAATGTAGTATTTAAGGCAGAAACTTTCATTGAATCAATCAAGCAAACCATTGCGTTCCTCGTTGCTTAAGGGCCCTACTTTTGAGTACATGCACGAACGTTTCCTTTTGTCACTTATTCATTTCATTGATTATTGCTCTACTTTTTGGTATTGCAGCTTTGTTTCCCCTTGAATGGTAGTAATGCCTATTGGTTTGTCACATCATCATGAGTTCAATGCTAAAATTCTTACTCTAAAAATTGAACCCATTAAATATAAATTTTGAATCCGCTTTTGATTTTTACCATTGACCTTAAACGATCTCTTCTCCTGTTTCTATGCAACTTTGCACATAAATAGATGGAGTACTGATATCTCAGGGTCAAACTTAATTACTAGCAAACTGCAACGCTTTTTATTATTGTCGCATTATTTTCAGTACAAAATGAGCAAAGTTTTAAAAATATCACCACAGTGATGAAATAATGTTTTTGTATACGATCGAAATCGGGCCTATCCGATTTTGCTATTTGATCGAAACAAAGGAGCTGCATCGGGAGTAATCTCGTAATGAATCAAGCCCGAGCTCGAAGACGAGGCATCGAGTCCAAAGATCAAAGTGCTCGTCGAGACCGAGGCCAGCAGCAATCGAGACTAAGTATGACCGACTTCGAGTGAAATGCAATAACGGAAAGGCAAAATATCCGTAACTGGTCAGAGATCACAGCAGAAATCTCGGAGCAGATCAAATCAAGGGCGGTTATTTGTATCAATCATGGGATTTACTTCTGTAATTAGAATTGTACCACAATTAGGATTCCTCTAGTATATAAAGAGGGATCCCCATCATTTGTAACCACCTTACATTCATACCGATAAAAGCAATACAATATTTCTCTATTGTTCATCAATTTGTTGTTCTTTAACTGTTCTTGCTTTACTATTCTTGGGGGTTCATTAGCTCGAGGACACTGTCCAAACATCGGTTTGTTTCATATTCTTGTCAATTCCATCACTTATCTCTAAATTAATCTATTGGTATTAGGTGAAATCACATATCCTTAAAATCACATTACAATTTTAATTGTTACTCGAGGGTAAACAGTTTGGCACCCACCGTGGGGCTAAGGATAATAGTGATTGCTTAATATTTTAACCTTCATAACACACACTATTTTTACGCTTTTTCTCGTGAGTATTTTTGATTTCAGGAATCAACATGTTTCTCTCAAGCAATACCCACTCACACTGACACCGACCTTGGTCTTCATGGCGAAAACGAGCACGTAGTCGCCCCGGGAAACGGAGTACCTCCGATCAATCCCGACGCACCACAGGCCGTGGATCCGATTGATGTCAATTCTCATGTCGCTATTCGTGGAGATTTAGGCACTGACCCTGAAAATAGCATCCGCAAAAACGCCCGAGCAGCCGATCAAAATACACAAAATGGTGAAGAAGGCGGAATTAGCCTTCGAATGACATTTGACATGCTACAAACTCAGCAGGCCGCGATAGCGCAACTCCAAAATCAGAATCGAGCCCCAAGCAGAATCGAACTCCATACATCATAGGAAGTTGCTCATAGGGTCAAACCTGTGCAGGAAAAATTGAACGATAATGGATCGGGAACTGATCCTGCCATCATGAAATGCTCGAGGAGCTCACTAAACGGATAAAATCAGGTGGAAAAAAAAATCGAGGCTAATGACAAAAAGGTAGAAACGTACAACTCATTAGTTGACCAAATACCGGGGCACCCCCGATCCTAAAGGTTTTGGATTCGAAGAAGTTCGTGCAGAAGCCTTTTCCTCAAAGTGCAACTCCGAATCCCATTCCTAAGAAGTTCCGTATGCCAGACATCCCCAAGTACAACGGGACCACCGATCCAAATGAACACATCACTTCGTACACATGCGAAATAAAGGGATGTGACTTAGAAAATGATGAGATTGAATCCGTTTTGTTGAAATTTTTTGGAGAAACTTTATCAAAGGGGGCAATGATATGGTACCACAATTTGCCGTCCAATTCCATCAGTTCTTTCACCATGCTCGCCGATTCATTCGTAAAGGCGCACACTGGAGCAATAAAGGTCGCGACTAGGAAGTCAGACCTCTTCAAAGTGAGACAGAAGGACAATGAAATGCTAAGGGAGTTCGTATCTTGATTTCAGATGGAACGCATGGACCTACCCCCGGTTACGGATGATTGGGATGTCCAAGCCTTTACTCAGGCTTTGAACGAGCGAAGTTCGATAACATCACGTCAACTAAAGCAGAATTTTATTCAATATCCAGTGGTGACCTGGGCCCATGTGCATAATCGGTACCAATCGAAGATCAGGGTTGAGGATGTTCAGTTGTGAGCTCCATCCGGTTCCGTTTACCCAAATAGGTCCGAAGGCATGATTCAAACGGACATCGGTAGAGAGCCCAATCGAACAAAGATCGACACCAACCATATGGCGCATATCGAAGGAATAACGGATCGGGACGTAATCTCGTTCGAAGGAATGATCGAGGTCAAAATTCTCGAGGGCTCATGAGTAAGAACGGTTTCGATAAACACGTCGAGCCTAAGGAAGCACCACGATTATCGGAATACATCTTCAGCATCGATGCTTCAGGTATTGTGTCAGCCATTGGACGGATCAAGGATACTAGATGGCCCAGACCCCTGCAAACCGATCTAGCTCAAAGGAATACGAATCAAATATGCAAGTACCATGGAACCCATGGTCACAGAACCGAGGACTGCAGACAGTTAAGGGATGAGGTAGCTCGTTTATTCAACGAACATCTTCGAGAGTTCTTGAGTGACCGAGCAAAAAATCAGTTCATAGACAGGGATGCAAACAGAAAAAACGAACAAGAGGAACCGCAAGACGTGGTTCATATGATCGTCGGTGGGGTCGATATCCCTCAGGGTCCAACATTTAAACGCACCAAAGTCACAATCACAAGGGAGAAGCATACCTGGGACTACTTACCAGAAGATACCTTATCCTTCAACGATGAGGATGCAGAAGCGATCGAGCAACCTCACAACGACACACTGGTAATATCTATCCTCATGAATAAAATTCAAGTTAAACGTGTGTCGGTTGATCCAGGTAGCTCGACGAACATTATTCGATCGAGGTTCGTGGAGCAACCCGGCCTTCAGGATCAGATCGTGCCTGCAACTCGAGTGCTCAAGGGTTTCAACATGGCGAGTGAAACCACCAAAGGGGAAATCATGTTGCCACCGAACGTGGCCGGAACTATCCAGGAAACGAAGTTCCACGCGATCGAAGGCGATATGAGGTACAATGTGCTGCTCGAAAGACCTTGGATCCATAATATGAGGGCAGTACCTTCAACGCTTCATCAAGTCTTGAAATTTCCAACACCGGAAGGAGTCAAAACGATATACGGCAAACAACCAGCAAAGGGACCAGAATAAAAGGAAAAGCAGAAGGTCAAATAGCAACCACAGTCGCCGGCTTCGACAAGACCAGAACAACAGGAAATGATCGAGGACGATGATTGCATATACCTCGAACCTCCGTATTCCCCGATGACTCCGATGCCACGAAGTTAACGGCCGAAAAGCTGGAACAAGTCATATTGATCGAGCACCTGCCCAATCGAAAGGTATACCTGGGAACGGGGTTAACTCCCAAGCTCAGGGAAAAACTCGTTAAATTCCTTATTAAAAATATGGATTGTTTTGCTTGGTCCCACCTTGACATGACAGGGATCCCACCGGGGAATCGAGATCAACCCCGATAAAATCAAGGCAATAGAAGAAATCACAATCGTGGGCGTCAAGGCCGTACAAAGGCTAACAGGACGGATAACTGCTTTAGGCCGGTTCATCTCGAGATCTTCTTATCGCAGCCACAGGTTCTTCTCACTTCTCAAAAAGAAGAACAATTTTACTTGGACTCCGGAATGCCAACAGGCATTGGAAGAATTAAAGCGATACCTTTGGAGCCCGCCATTGCTTCATACTCCGAAAGCGGACGAGCAACTCTACTTATATTTGGTAGTCTTGGAGGTCGCGATAAGTGGTGTCTTAGTTCGAGAAGAACAAGATACGCAATTTCCTTTTACTATGTTAGCCGAACTTTACGTTAAGTAGAAACCCGGTACCCACACTTAGAAAAATTAGCGCTTGCTCTAATAAACACCTCTAGGAAATTAAAACCAT
Source organism: Nicotiana attenuata (assembly GCF_001879085.1). Lineage (NCBI taxonomy): Eukaryota > Viridiplantae > Streptophyta > Magnoliopsida > Solanales > Solanaceae > Nicotiana > Nicotiana attenuata. The sequence goes on from NW_017677075.1 coordinate 6,455, forward strand.
ATTTTCAATGTCACCCAATTTGTGTTGTATCCACTTATCCCCTTCGGAACATTTTGCACAAGCCTTTCGGGCCGACTGGCCAAATGGGCAATTGAAATCAGCAGGTACGATATCAAGTATCAACCCCAAACGGCCATAAAGTCTCAAATCTTAGCAGACTTCGTGGCTGACTGCACACCAGCCCTCGTACCCGAGGTCTAAAGGGAGCTATTGCTAAAATCGAGCACATCCTCGGGGGTGTGGACCTTTTTCACAGACGGTGCTTCGAATGTGAAGGGGTCCAGGCTAGGCATCATTTTGAAGCCACCCACAGGTAATTCGATTAGACTATCTATCAAAACCCCTAAGTTGACTAACAATGAGGCCGAGTATGAGGCCTGATTGCAGGTCTCGAGCTGGCAAAAAGTTTGGGAGCTGAGGTCATCGAGGCCAAGTGTGATTCCCAACTCGTGGTTAACCAGGCCAACAAAACCTTCGAAGTTTGAGAAGATCAAATGCAAAGGTACTTGGATAAATTGCTGGTAACCTTACATCGGTTCAAAGAATGGACCCTACAACATGTACCTCGAGAACAGAATGGTGAGGCCGACGCCCTTGCAAACTTAGTGTCCTCAGTCGAAGATTATGAAATTAGCTCGGGGATTGTCGTACAACTTTCAAAATGCGATCGGAGAAGGCCACGTCGAAATAAACTCCACAAGCCTAACTTGGGATTGGAGGAACAAATATATCGATTATCTGAAGAATGGGAAACTTCCCTCGGACTCTAAGGAATCGAGGACTCTTCAAAAGAAAGCTGCACGATTTACATTGGCAGAAGATGGAACATTATACAGAAGGATGTTCGATGGGCCGTTGGCTATATGCTTGGGTTCGGGAGACACCGACTATGTACTACGAGAAATTTACGAGGGCACTTGCGGGAACCATTCCGGCGCCGAATCACTGATTCACAAAGTTATCAGAGCGGGGTATTATTGGGATAGTATGGGAAAAGATATAAAGAGTTTGTTCGAAAATGTTGCCAAAGGCATGCACCGATGATCCACCAACCTGGAGAGAAACTTCATTCAGTCCTATCCCTGTAACCATTCATGAAATGGGGGGTGCACATTGTTGGTCCTCTGCCATCGGCCCCAGGTAAAGCTAAGTTCATTTTATTTATGACTGAATATTTCTCTAAATGGGTTGAAGCACAGGCTTTCGAAAAATTCAGAGAGAAAGAAGTTATAGTCTTCATCTGGGATCACATCGTATGCCGATTCGGGATACCCACCGAGATAGTGTGCGACAATGGAAAACAATCTATCGGCAGCAAAGTAACAAAGTTCCTCGAAGATCACAAAATAAAAAGGATATTATCGACGCCGTATCATCCTAGTGGGAACGGACAGGCCGAATCAATGAACAAGAACATCATTCAAAACTTAAAGAAAAGATTGAACGATGCTAAGGGGAAAAGGAGAGAAATTTTTCCCGAAGTCCTTTGGGCATATCAGACAATGACAAAATCCAGTACGAGGCAACGCCGTTCTCCTTAGTATATGGCGCCGAAGCTCTGACCCTGGGGAACCAAGCGTCAGGTTTCGATACACAACGGAAGAATCAAATCACGAGGCTATGAGCACCAGCCTCGACTTGTTAGACGAAAAATGGGAAGCTGCTCTCGTTCGAATGGCCGCCTAGAAACAGCGAATTGAAAGATTATCATAATCGAAGGACCAATCTCTGACACTTCAAAATAGGAGACTTAGTTCTGAGGAAAGTCACCCTCAATACTCGAGACCTAAACGAAGGGAAACTCGACCTAAATTGGGAAGGGCCATATCAGGTCCTCGGTGTTGTCGGAAAGGGATCTTACAAACTTGGTACAATGGAGGGCGAACAATTGCCAAACAATTGGAGCATATCACTCCTCAAACGATATTATTTCTAAGGTATGATTTCCCCTCTTTTCATTTGTATTTGATACTAACTTATTGCAGGTGTTCGACCGAAGACGTCGAGAAGCTCTTCAACATGAAGACCTTAGGTTTTTAAAAGCACGCGTTACACTCTTTTTTCCTTAGATTGGTTTTTTTTATCCCAAATGGGTTTTTCTGGCAAGGTTTTTTACGAGGCAACAATTATATGTGCTACCTAGGGACTATTCAACAAAATCCGAGGCTTCTTTACAATCGACCTCGAATACTGGGGGGAATCACCCTCGGATGTTATGTTTTTAAGGAAAACACCTCGTGTCAATAGGGTCTCGGTAGAAAAATTTTGTAAAGGGTCAAACGGTCAGACGAACAGTGCCCACGTAGATTACCCGAGCCTTAATGACAAAACATGTACGCATGAATGATCTATTGAAAGAAGTATTTTTTCCTTATCAGATGTTCCATGCCTTAGTGATATTTCTACTTTACAATTTTGTACTTACAATATATTATGAAAACCGGCTCAAGAGCCAACCGTAACTAAAGCTCAGAAAATTAACCCTGTACCCGGGGACTCCCGGCCAAATATCAACCTTCCTGAATTACTAAACTTCGAAATCATAAGACCTTGTAAAGGCAGCTCTCGATTTTACATGCCACGACCACTCCACTCGGGGACTAACACGGCAGAACTAACACGGTTAAAGGCTACGGCCGAACTAACACGGTTCGGAGACGTCCGAATTTCGTAATAAAACAGGCCTTCAAATATTTTCACAAAACCGGTTAAACAAGGCTACCCTCAGCAAAATTACAAAGGGTTTCGATAACATCAACCCTCGAAAACCTTAAGGGGTACAAAATTGTTCGAACTCTCGAACAAACTTATACCATGGCATAAAAAAGTTTTCGATAACTCTAATGGGTACAGAGTCACCTCGTGTTAAGGCATAATAAGTTTTTATATGATTAAGCTTCTTAAGCCGAAAAGGGAAGAAGCCACTCTTTTGAGGCCATATCGGCCTAATTCAAAGAGCCTAAGGGCCATTATATTTTTTGGGGTCGAGGATCCGCCCTCGCTCAAATGAAACCTAAGGGTTTTTTCTACTCCGAGTTCGAGCAATTACTCACTCGGTGATAGAGACTATATTAGTCCAACTTCGATCAAATCGCTTTAGTTTCGGATTCACAAACAAACAAAAACAAAAAATTTTACAAGGCAACGAATTGAGTCAAATTTCTCACAAGACCTAAAGTACATCAGAATTATCATAAGGTGAAAGCAAAACAATGTTTTCACAAAACAGAAATTAGAGACAAATCGGAAAGAAAAAGGATGTTTCATATATGCAAAAGTATTTACAAAGACCACTCAGGGCCTTACACAAAAATCCAAAAAAAGAAGGATAAAAAAATTCTAAGTGCCTAATCTTCCCCGGGAGCTTCATCTTCATCTTCTCCGCTCTGGGATTCGCTTGCACTCCCGGAGTCATCATCATCATAGAGCAAAGCTTCGGCTTCAGCCTCTAGCACTTTCTCATTCTCGATATCGGCCGTGAGGTCAAAGCCACGAGCATGAATCTCTTCGAGAGTCTCTCTCTAAGACTGCATTTAGCATGCTCGACAATGCGGGATAATCGAACCTGAGCAGTATCAGAAATTTCCTTTGCTCGAGCCTTAGCGGCTTCAACATCGGCTCGGTAGACGGCCACGACAGCCTCCATGTCAGCCTTTACTTTTTCCGCTACAGATGCGACCTTTGCAAGCTCAGCGGCCAACCAAGTCTCGAGCTCTTCAATTTTCTTGGCTTGAGCTAAGCTCTCTTCCTTCATGATTTGGAGTTGACTCTCAGCCAAAGATAGCTGGGCCCGAGCGGTATCTTTCTCCGAGGCAAGACGGTCCATGTTCTGCTTTCACCCCAAAGTCTCTGCCTCTTTCACCTCAGCTTCCTTGTGAAGCTGCTCGATCTTTTTGGCCTTCTGTTGAACCTGCAGGATCTAAGTGTTAGTCGCCAATATCAAATTGATATGTCAAGCTCCCCAAAATTTACGTTACCTGCTCGATGAGATCAGTCTGCTCTCTATAAGCTCTTGCCAATTCAGCTCGGAGGTCCCTGGTCTCCTCCTCTTTTTGCACATAGAGGAGTTTGAGGGCGTCTCTCTCCTCCGTGAGCCTTTTGAGATCGGCCTCACACCGGTTCAGCTCAACTCGGGATTTAGAAAATGCTTCCCGATGAAGTGTCACAACCTATGGAGAAAGGAAGGAAATCAAACAAAAGGAAATAAAAGCAAACGCAAGAACGGGGGGTGAGATTTACTTGGTTCAGGAGTCGCTGAGCCTCATAAAAAATGATCGTTGCATCTAGGTAGAAAACGTCATCGACTCCCGCGAGGCAGTCGCGAAATATGTCATCCTCTTCGTGGGCCGTTCCACATCGGGGTTCTCCATAAACTGTGCCTCCCAAAATTGCCCTCCAAAAAATATGGGGCCTGGCGGCATTGCCCCAAGCAAGTCACTTGGGTCACTCTCTCCTTTTCGAAGGGCCTCAGAATCGGACCCTTTAGGCATGCCCACCGATTGTTCGTCATGGCGGACATGCACACTCGCCGGTTGTTTGTCATGGTGGGAGACATCTTCGGCCCTCGATGACTCAGGGACTTTGCTCAGACCATCTTCCGAGATCTCCTTGGTCCGAAGATGAGCCTCCTCGACCATCACTGGCTCAATTGCTTTTGAAGCTTCGACGCTTCTCCTCTTTCGAGCCACCAGCTCACAGTCATCATCTTCTCCCTCTTCTTCTTCTTCATCGTGCAGCTTTTGGGCTACGTCGACAGACAGAGCGGCACTATTATTCTTCGACTTACGGGCCTTGCTCTTCTTAGGCTTTGGAGTATCGGAAGGCGAGGCCCTTCCCCTCTTCTTGTCCTTAGCCGCTTTCGGGACCTCCTCTTCCTCGGGTGGGGGCGGCCATATGGCAGCATTATCTCCAAGACCTGTATGGGAGGAAATCAAGTAAAAATAAGAAAGACACATTTCACAGAAAGGTATCAAACACGATAGAGTGGCTTACCGTGATTTTTTGCCTCCCATCGGCCCTTGGCCAAATCACGCCAACAACGCTGAAAGTACGAAGAGGTCGAGGCCAGCTTCCGACTCAACCTTCAAGGTCCGAGATTGCATCGGGAACCCAAGCAACCGCTGTATCATAGGAAAGGATGTCAATACGAAAAGAGAAAAGACACAAAACGATAGACGAAAGTTATAGGCAAGTTCGTGCTTACGCTTCATGTTCCACTCTTCAGGGAACGACATTTTCTCGGCTGGAATTATGTCGGAAGTCCTCACTCGGACAAACCGGCCCATCCATCCTCGGTCCTTGTCCTCATCTATGCTCGAGAAAAGCACCTTGGTGGCCCGGCGCTGAAGCCTTATCAACCCTCCACTCGATAGAGACGGGCTGTACATTCTAATAAGGTGGTCGAGGGTAAAAGGCATCCCCTCGACTTGGCTCATGAAGATTCGGAGCAAATAACAATGCGCCAGAAGGAAGGAGGCCCAAGGTTATTTGCTATTGGCGGCAAATTAAGGATAACGGGGTCAACGGGACCCAACGTAAAAGGCTAAGTGTAAACACTCAAGAACCCTTTCACGTGATTGGTGATGTCCTCTTCAGGGGTCAAGATCACCACCTCTTTTTCCTCCCAACGGCAATCCTTTTTTACCTGCTTCAGGTCGCCCTCAGTTATCGAGCATATATATCTAGATATAGGCTCGCATTGGCCAGGGACAGACAAGGGTTTCTCGATCTTGAAATCGGAGGTAAGATCGCACAACTCCGGAACACACTCCTCGATGCATGGCTCCACCGGCGTTTTATCACCGGCCGGTCGCGATGAAGAGGATTTTTCCTTTTGGGGAACGATTTTAGATGTTTTCGCCTTGTCTGTATGAGTTCAGAAAACAGAAGAAGATGAAGTTTGTTGAGAGGATTGGCGAAGGGGATGTAACTATTTTGCGGAATTGAGGAACTTGAAGAAAGTAGGAGAGCTTTGAAGATTAAGAAAAGTTTTGAAAGTAAAGTTTGAAAAAATGATGAGGATGGTCCATTTTTTAATGTTAGCCATGACGGTTCAAAGGTATTAGTGGCCGACCATCAACTGGCGCCAATTAATGATCTTGAGAACTGTGCAGACGCGACACTTCAGTCGCCTCCGTCGCTTACGTCACGAGGGTGACATCATAGTTGGTCGAGGTGCAAAATAGAAGGCTCAGTTCGTTTCTTCTCATTACACTCTAAGAAACGAGGGGACTATCTGTATACGGTCGAAATAGGGCCTACCCGATTTTGCTATTTGATCGAAACAAGGAGTTGCATCAGGGGTAATCTCGTAATGAATCAGGCCCGAGCTCGAAGACGAGGCATCGATTCCAAAGATCGAAGTGTTCGTCGAGATCGAGGCCAGCAGCAACCGAGACTAAGTATGACCGAGCTCGAGTGAAATGCAATAACGGAAAGGCGAAATATCCGTAACTGGTCGGAGATCACGGCGGAAATCTCGGAGCAGATCAAATCAAGGGCGGTTATTTGTATCAATCATGGAATTTACTCCTGTAATTAGAATTATACCACAATTAGGATTCCTCTAGTATATGAAGAGGGGTCCCCATCATTTGTAACCACCTTACATTCATACTGATAAAAGCAATACAATATTTATGTTCATCAATTTATTGTTCTTTAACTGTTCTTGCTTTACTATTCTTGGGGGTTAATCGGCTCGAGGACGCTGTCCAAACATCGGTTTGTTTCATATTCTTGTCAGTTCCATCATTTATCTCTAAATTAATCAATTGGTATTAGGTGAAATCACGTGTCCTTAAAACCACATTGCAAGTTTAATTGTTACACGATTTTTAGGGTAAACAGTCTTCATGATCATATTGGAAAAACATTTAAGGAATTGATTTTCAAAACTTCTTTAATGATGACACATAATATTGGATATTCTGAAAATAGTCATCAAGTAAACGAATCAGAAATGAAAAATAACAATGTTAATATTTAAGATGTTAGTGTCCCTTCCTTCTTACTGAGATGAGCAAATTTTGCGTCGTTTTTAAATTGTAGAAAATTGGCACAGAAAATTTGATAAAATTGCCTTTTATTTTGATCTTCCATATTCCATTAGCGACTAGTTTGTTGGATACTTGCCCATCTCATAATTATTACTTCCACCATCCATTTTTTTAAAATTAGAAATTAAACTTATTCTAATTGGTTACATACTGTTGCAGGTCACATTAACCAGGTGGTATAAAAAAATTTACAATTCCGTGTAAAATTAATTTTTTTTCTTTTATTTCTAAAGAGTGAAAATGCTTTCAAAACCCCCAAAGCCCATAGGAGTGCCTATAGAAATTGAGCTAATACTATAAACCTTATCGTCTACTCTATCTAATCTCCCCCCTCTCTGCACCAAAACCCCTCTTTGTTCTCTCCACAGAGAACTTCCCCTATCTCATACTATCCTTTTTTACTTCATCCCAATTCAATTGAGAAGCGAGGAGTTGTTGACGGCATGGACTCCAAAGAAGAAGCGACGTCGTTTCCACCTGTAGTCTCTTCTCCTTCTCCAGGTTCTTCTCCTATCAACAATTCATCTTCTTCTCTCGATTCCCAAATGCAAAATAACGTTGCAAACACTGATACCGAAATTAATAACAATAATAATAGCTATAATAGTAACGGCGTTAGTGATGATGGAACACTTGTGAGTGGTGGTCAGCGAGAAAAGATTGTTACGGGCTCTGAAAAGCCCCTTCTTGCTGACCCAGATGAGAAAACCGTAGAAAAATCCATTGGTGAAGAGCAACCCAGTGATTCTGCGGAAATTTCGATGCTGAAGTCAGTGAAGCCTGTTTCTGAGGTTTCTATGATTGATGGTGTCGAAAAAGTTGAGGTTTTGGGGGGAGAAAAGGGTGAAGGGGTTACGTTGAGTGAGGATTCTGGCGGAGTTGGTGGTTCTGTTTCTGAGGGAAATACTGAAGAATTAAACTCAGTTGATGAGTCTAATTCGATTGAGCAGGTGAAAGAGAGTGGTGGTGAGATTGCTGTAGGTACAGAATTGAAAAAGGGTGTGGATGGGTCCACCCAGGAGGAGGTGAAGGAAACTGAGGAGAATGAGAAGGATGAAGCTTTAACTAGTGTTGCTTCATCTAATTTGAAAGGGACTGTGGAACCTGATAAGACGGTGGTTGAAGAGAGTGCTACTCATAGTGATGATGCCGAAAAACCCAATAAGGCGGTTGTTGAACCGTCGGAGTCTTCCTTGGTTGAAGCGGACCGTGAGAAGTTTACGCTTGAAGGAGATGCAGTCGTGGATGCTATTGATGTTAATGACAATGCATCAGCGCCAGGGGTTGCTGTTGTTGGAGATGTGGAAGAGAGTGCTATTCCTAGTGATGATGCCGAAAAACCCAATGAGGAGGTTGTTGGACCGTCGGAGTCTTTGTTGGTTGGAGCAGAAGGTGAGAAATTTACTCCAGAAGGAGATGCAGTTGTGGATGCTAGTGATGTCAATGTCAATGTGTCAGTGCTAGGGGTTGCTGTTGTTGGAGATGTGGAAGAGAGTGAAGTGAATGTGTCAGCGCCAGGGGTTGCTGGCGTTGGAGATGTGGAAGGGAGTGTAGTGAATGTGTCAGCGCCAGGAGTTGCTGTTGTTGACGTGGAAGAGAGCAAGGAAGTGGAACAACATGTTGAAAGTCCTGCTGATGTGTCAGAGTCTTTGTTGATTGAAGCAGATGGCGAGAAATTTACTTCAGAGGGAGATGCAGTTGTGGATGCTATTGATGTCAACGTCTCAGGGCCAGGGGTTGCTGTTGTTGGAGATGTGGATGAGAGCAAGGAAGTGAAAGAACATGTAGAAAGTACCGCTGATGAGAATGTGACATCAGTAAATGGTGTTGGTGAGACCAGACAGCTTATTGAAGAATTGGCTAATATGACAGTTGATGAAGTAGATGTTCAGAAGTCTAAGCCTGCGGTGGATGATAATGTTGCAGCTGCAGAATCCAAGCCTGTGGATAACATTGTTCGTGCTGGAAGTGATGGAAAACTAGATGCTGGAGACGTTCAGACTGGTGATGCGGTAGCTGCTACCGAGGAAATCAAAGAAGTAGATGCTGAAAGTGGTAATAAAAGTGCTGACGTGAAGGATGTCGAAAAGGAACCTGAGCAGGCAGTGTCTGAAACTATTTATGCCAACGGTGACCATTCCGAAGGAAGCATTGAGGGAGATGTAGTGGAAGCTGAAGTCTCAGGTCAGTCATCTGCCATATCAAGGTCAATCAGTGGCTCACAGCAAATACTGGAAGCAGATGGAGAAGCTAAAGATCAGATAGATGAAGAAGCTGAGCTTGAAGGCTCAATTTCAGATGGAGAGACAGACGGTATGATCTTTGGAAGCTCTGAAGCTGCCAGACAGTTTATTGAGGAGCTGGAAAGGGAATCCGGTGGTGATTCCTATACTGGTGCTGAGGCTTCACATGATCATTCACAGGAAATTGATGGTCAGATCGTCACCGACTCAGATGAGGAGGCTGATACTGATGAAGGAGGAGATGGGAAGGAGTTGTTCGATTCAGCTGCCTTAGCTGCCCTTTTAAAAGCAGCTACAGGTGCTGAATCTGATGGTGGAAACATCACTATCACATCTCAAGATGGGTCAAGGCTATTCTCTGTTGAACGTCCTGCTGGTCTTGGGTCATCACTCCGGTCGCTGAGGCCAGCTCCCCAACCAAATCGCCCCAATCTTTTTACTCCTTCCAGTCTTCAAAATAGTGGAGAATCTGAGAATAACTTGAGTGAAGAAGAAAAGAAGAAACTGGAGAAATTACAGCAGATTAGGGTCAAGTTTTTGAGGCTTATTCACAGGTTAGGGCTTTCTTCTGATGAGTCCATAGCTGCTCAAGTATTGTACCGGCTGGCACTTATTGCACGAAGGCAAAACAGTCCACTTTTTAGCCTGGAGGCTGCCAAGATGAGAGCTCTCCAGCTTGAAGCAGAGGGGGAAGATGATTTGGACTTCTCTGTGAATATCCAGGTTATTGGAAAATCAGGAGTGGGTAAGAGTGCTACCATAAATTCGATCTTCGGAGAGGAAAAAACTCCAATTAATGCATTTGGACCAGCTACCACCAGTGTGAAAGAGATTAGTGGTGTTGTAGAGGGTGTTAAGATTCGGGTATTTGATACACCCGGTCTCAAGTCCTCTGTGATGGAACAGGGTTTCAACCGCACTGTCTTGTCTTCAGCAAAGAAGTTTACTAAGAAGAACCCCCCTGATATTTTCCTCTACGTTGATCGGCTAGATGCCCAAACTAGAGATCTCAATGATCTTCCCATGCTGAAGACTATCACAAGTTGTCTTGGCCCTTCAATATGGCGAAGTGCCATAGTCACCCTCACACATGGAGCTTCTGCACCTCCAGATGGGCCTTCTGGCTCCCCTTTAAGTTATGAGGTGTTTGTTACTCAAAGGTCTCATGTTGTTCAGCAGTCTATCGGTCAAGCAGTAGGCGATTTACGAATGATGAGTCCAAGTTTGATGAACCCTGTTTCTCTGGTAGAGAATCATCCATCTTGTAGGAAGAATAGGGAAGGGCAGAAGATACTACCTAATGGCCAGAGCTGGAGGCCTCAATTACTGTTATTATGCTACTCAATGAAGATCTTGTCTGAAGCAAGTGCACTCTCAAAGCCTGAAGATCCTTTCGATCACCGTAAGCTCTTTGGTTTCCGCACACGCTCACCACCTCTTCCCTACATGCTGTCCTCAATGTTGCAGTCACGTGCGCATCCCAAGCTTCCTGCTGAGCAGGGTGGTGATAATGGTGATTCAGACATTGACTTGAATGATTTGTCAGACTCTGACCAAGAAGAAGAAGACGAGTACGACCAGCTTCCTCCCTTTAAGCCTCTTCGGAAGGCTCAACTCGCTAAGCTCAGCAAAGAACAGAGGAAGGCATATTTTGAGGAGTACGACTATCGGGTCAAGCTCCTTCAGAAGAAGCAGTGGAGGGAAGAGTTGAGAAGAATGAGAGAAATGAAAAATAACAAGGGAAAAGAGGCAGCAATTGAGTATGGTTATGCAGAGGAAGATGCTGATACAGGGGCAGCAGCTCCTGTAGCAGTTCCCCTACCCGACATGGTCCTCCCACCTTCTTTTGATAGTGATAATCCTGCCTACAGGTACCGGTTTTTGGAGCCCACTTCTCAGTTTCTTGCAAGGCCTGTTCTGGACACACATGGTTGGGATCATGATTGTGGCTATGATGGTGTTAACGTGGAACAGAGTTTAGCCATTGCAAGTCGTTTCCCTGCTGCAGTTACTGTCCAAATCACCAAAGATAAGAAAGATTTCAGTATCAATTTGGACTCTTCTATTTCTGCTAAGCATGGAGATAATGGATCCACCATGGCTGGCTTTGATATTCAAAGCATAGGAAAGCAACTTGCATATATTGTCAGGGGAGAAACCAAATTCAAAATCTTGAAGAAGAACAAGACTGCTGGTGGAATTTCTGTCACATTTCTAGGTGAAAATGTGGTTACCGGGCTTAAAGTTGAAGATCAGATTACCTTAGGCAAGCAATACGTTCTAGTTGGCAGCGCTGGCACTGTTCGATCTCAGAGTGACACAGCTTATGGTGCCAACTTTGAACTGCAGAGAAGGGAGGCAGATTTTCCAATTGGTCAGGTGCAATCCACATTGTCTATGTCTGTCATAAAGTGGAGAGGTGATTTGGCTCTAGGATTCAACAGTATGGCGCAATTCGCGGTTGGGCGTAATTCTAAGGTAGCTGTTCGAGCAGGAATCAATAACAAGCTCAGTGGGCAAATAACTGTGAGGACAAGCAGTTCAGACCACCTCTCTCTTGCACTTTCTGCTATAATTCCAACTGCAATTGGCATCTACAGGAAACTTTGGCCTGATGCTGGCGAGAAGTACTCAATCTACTAAATTTCATTTTCGTTTCAGCATTTTTGGTTAATTGAACTTTGTAATGGCGTATTATCTTGTCATTCTATTGAATAATGCTTCTGTCATTTATCCGTCTATGTAGGATTCCTACTCGTATCAGTTTTGGGTGATTAAATGTACTTTTTTACAAGATGAAATCAAGAGGTTGGTGTTGCTTAAATGCTCTTTGTTAGTTGTTGTGTTACCTTGTGTTTTGAAGAAAGCAATTTAAGTTGTTGTTGTTACCTTCTGTTTTCTTTTATTATTCTGCTTTCAAATGTTGTCATTTAATTTGCTTTTATTCAGCAACGTCCTAGAAAGAAGGTCCAAAAGGACATGACAAAGAGCATCCTTGATTCTTTTGATATTTATAAGATGTTAATTGGTCAAAGTGACACTTTTTGAGTGGTCAACGTTAAAGTACAAGGTCCAATATTTCAGGAAAACTTGGTTAGGTCTTCGAGCCTTGTAGATTTGTGACTTATTCTGGGTAACAGTAGACATTTTAGATGCATTGTGTTACAGAAGCCTTTGTTTAAATTTTTTCCGAAACCGGGTTTGCAAATTCAAGCGGCACTCTTTTCTATTTTTCTCACTTTACAAGCAGCACTGTTTTCTATTTTCTTATTATTGTCATAAGAGCTGAAGATGTCCTTGAAATTTGTTTGACTACATAGTTCTATGATGTTTGGGGGCCATGCCTGGCAGTCTTTCCAATCCTCTCAGCACATGTTTCTGACTTTCTGTTCTTTTTTTTTGGAAATAATGCCAGTTTACTTATTCATTTTCAAATAGGTGTTTAATGTTGGCTTTTCGACCTTTTTCTGCTTCTATAAAGCATACTTTGAAAAACGCTTAAAACTACTTGAAAGTAGATGTTGAAAAAACTTTTTTATTTTCTTTTTTCCTTTCAAATAAAAGCATGCAAGAAAATAACCATACCTTTCCTTTACCTTGCTCTACCATTATTTCCTAACAAATACTAATATTTTCGACAAGCTATGCTTGTATATTTGACACAAAAATGGGAGAAACAGCCTTACGATCATAGTGGGTGTAAGTCATTTTCTGCTCTTGCTTCTTCTTCATATCACTTGTCCTATCACATGGAAAAAAATTATTTACTCTTTGCTCATGTAACAATCGCAAATCAGAATCTCCCCATGCCTTTTACGTTTTCTTTTTATTTTTTAATTACTACTTTAGTTTCAGAGGCGGATCTAGAATTTCTATAACATGGGTGCACCATTAAACAAAGAAGGAAAAAAAGAAGAATTAACTGGGAATCGATCCCTACTCCTCTAGGTAAATAACTAAACATTCAAACAAGAGCACCATTTAGCGTCTTTGGAGCATGGGTGCCAGCATATAATATTAGATCAATTTTAGAAAATATGTATCTAAAATATCTAGTTTGGCGGAGAGACCATGGGTTCATGTGCCCCATGAATTAGGCTTAAATCTGCCCTTGTTTAGGCTGGGGGGAAAGGGATGTTACCTTTACTGATGGGTTTTGAACCCTTCACCTCAACGGGGTGAAGTACACAAAAACCCTTGAAGTAGATGATCTTGATTTTGTCAGCGCTTGCTCAATTGGTAGAACTTCAAGTTTAACAAGTGTTGCCTCTTGCTTGCCCCATGAGCAACACTTTTAACTTTTGACCTTAAATAAATCAAAATCGGGTTTCAAACTTGGCGAAGCCAAGATTAATTGAGAAATATTATTGTTTGAAACTTAAAAAAGTTGCCTCTCTGCTCTTTCAGGATTAAGTAATGAAAAATAAATGGATCTTGGCCTAACTCAACTGTAAAAGCTAGTTCATAATATGAGGATTGCCCAAGTCCCCTATTCCTTAGCCGATGTTGAAGCATGAATAATATAATATGAGGGTCCAAAAATGGTACAAAGAATCCGACTCTGATACCATGACAAGGAAATGAAGCTTGGACCTACCCAACTCTAAAAGCCAATTCATGAGGTGAGAATTGTCCGAGCCATAAAAAATGACCAAATCCCCCATTCCTCAGCCGATGTGAGAGACCCAACAAATATTCCAATAGTACCTAATTGTCAAACCTTCTCTGTTTTTGGAACAATATGTTGATAATCACTGAAAGAAATCTAGATTCCCACTAATACTAAAACATAAAAACAATATGTTATAAGAAGGCAAAAATTCCCAGTGATGAAGCTGTTTACCTGTAAAACGGTACAATTGAATTTATACGTGGTTTATAAACAAGTGAATCAATTTGATCCCGAAATGATAAATAAATTAAACAAGAATGTAAGACTTAGCGTTGAAATCGAGACAAGACATCAGAAATCTTGGTTCCAGGAGCAGAGCTTTCGGAGGCAGTAGTAACAATATTAATAAGCGAGAAGATTAAAATATTATTGAGATTTTAGCAAAGTATAGTATCAGCTTGTTAGAAAATTCGTGTCCTACAATGGTTGTTGAGCTCTCTATTTATAATTGCACCTAGGGAACAAGGTCCTAGGATCAAGCCCTTCTTAAATGACAATTATGAGGACCATTAAAGAATGTGTAACGGTAGGCAGTGAATGCCATATTTTCTGTAACGGGCTATATATTTAATGCTATAGAATATTCTCCATTAAATGCTATCGGGTGACAGACATTTATTCCGCCTTCATGAACACCATTCCCTCCGGGGACAAACGAGATCGTTGCTTTCGGACCTGCTGTTGATACCCAATTTTTTCCTGTATATTTAATATGCAAAATACCTTCAAATAGCATGTATATGCATATATAAGTATGTCCCAATATTTTATTATTGTTCCTTAGTTATTAAAAGATTTTAAAATCAATTTATTGTCCTATTTTATCAAGAAAAACCCAATAATAATTCCCAAAATTATCATTTTGGTAATTCATTTATTGGATTCTCATATTTACACTAAAATATAGCTAACATAATTTTTGCACATTTTTTACAAATTTATCTAGTATTTTAAAAGCTAGATTGCATATAATTGCAATATTAGCCTCTTTTAAGGTTTAATTGTGTTTATAATTATAAAATTAACTCCCCTATTTTTAATTTGATAACTACGTATTATTAATCATTTTAGTACCTTTAATTTATTTTCAGAAATTATTCTACTAATTTTTGTAAAACAAATAAAGGAAAAATGGCTATTTAAATGTTAGCCCCGTTTATTTCAATTTTAGCGTTATTTGAACCCCCAATTTGAACCCAATTTTTAAACCCAATTACCCTGACCCAAACCCCGTTCAAACCGACCCAGACCCGTTTCCCACCTACCTTCTCTAATCTCAACCGTTGATCTCCCAGATCAACGGTCCCTATTTCCCTTACCATTTTTAATTCCCAATTACCCCAAAGCCCTGATCATTTTTCATCTGTAGCCGCCTTTGAATTCCCCCTTCTCTCAATTCTCTCTCAAGCTCCTCTCAAACCCTAGCCGCCTCCCTCAGCTTCCACCCTAAAATCGTCCAAATCAATGGCTTCCAAAGCCATTGGAGGCCCGTATCTACCTCCTTTGACTTCGATGTGGTCGAGTACTATGGTTTCAAGGCCAGACCTTGAAGAAGCTTTGTCCAGACCTCGGATGCTTTCAGTTCTATGACTGTTTCCGGTCATCTTTGACCTTGCTCCGGCCAGCCATGGCTATTCAAGCCTGACTCTTGGCTTCTCCTGCTTAGACCGATGTTTTTCCAAGCCTTTCTCACCATCTGGGGTTCTTCTGAAACCCTAACCTTTGAGGTTCTTTCGATCCTTTTAGATCTGTTTTAGATCTGTGCTCACTCTAAACTCCTAAACGTTTTCTCAAGGTTTCTTTCAAAACTTTACCTTTAGAACCTTTATCTTTTCTGATTTAGGGTTTTTGTTAAATTATTTCGAAGCTTTTCTGATTTTTAACATGTTCTACTCTGTTTCTTTATGTTGTTCTTCTACTGTGTTTCTTTATGTTGTTCTTCTACTGGAATGTGCGTGTTAAAGGTCTTAGTTTCTTTTTGAGATTTTCTGAATTTACTTTGTTAGTATTCTGTCTGATTTACTTGTTTTCATCTCTATACTCGATTGATGGTGAAAACCCTACAATTTGGGGTTCATTCGAGTTCTGAGATTATTTGCTATGTGATTTACTTGCTAGTCATGCTCTGAATTCGACTGGTTCCAAAACCCTAATTTTTTTGGACCTATTCGAGTCTCTGAAGTTGCTTCATCTGTTGCTCGACTGAATTTCAAAATCTTCTGCTTCTTTATGTGATTTTGACTTCTTGCTAAACTCTACTATAAGGTCTTTTCGCTTGACCTCTTTGCATGCTGTTTGATACTCTCTCTTTTCTCTATTACTAAGTTACCGAAATTGACCTATGTGACTACCATGTTTCGATAGTCCACTACTTACTGATTTTGTGATTGCATGACACTTCTCTTTGTCATAGGTTCAACCTTGCATGCCTAATGTTTATGCACTCTTTTATATGCTAAATTTCCCTCTAAAATGACCTTCAATTTTGGACTGATTTCAAACCTCCTTGTGTAATTCTGATTGCACTCGTGTAATTGATTCTTTCCTTGTTTTATTGATTCCCTGTTTCTTGGATTAATTTGAAAACTTCCCTTTTAGACATTCGAGTCTCTTGTCTTTAACTTGGTTTATTCATGGGACCCCATGTTACTCTCCTTAAGTCAGTGACTTTGAAATCCTTGACTCCTTGATTTGCTATGTACTGATTTTCAAATCTGCGAGTTTACTTTGTTTTCTTACCTTATTTAGTTAACCGAGTATTTTTTACTGATTCTGCAATAGTTGTTTCCTTCATTAAACCCCTATGTACTTACCCTTAATGGTCTATTCTATACATGGTGTTTTACTTGATTTCTTTCCTTAAATGATTTCTGCCCATTACCGTTTGAATTTAACTCCTTAATTAAAGGAAGTCTCTGATTTGAATTTAATTGGTGAGTAGTTCCATAATTATTTTCTTGCCTTATTTTCTACCTGTTTTCAAACTATAAATACCCTGGCTTTTCATTAACACACACACGAACACTCTTAGTTTCTGAACTCACACTCACACTCAAAAAATATTCTTTCTTGTTATTTGTACTGTGGCCTGCCTTCAAAGTCCTATTACCTGCTTTTACTGTATTTTGCTTCTCTGAACTGATATGCTCTGATTAAGATTCCAGCATCACAACAATGTGTTTACTTAATGCTTTTCCCTTCTTGTCTGCCTATTGCTTGTGTTTAGTTCAGTACTTATTCTAACATGCTATAATTTCCTTATGCCTGTTCTTAATTTATTATGTATCCTAAACCCCCACCCCAATGTGTTCAAGGCTTATGGTTTGTTTGAGGCATGACAGTATTGCATATTACTGCCCATGACTCAAGCTTGATCCCTAGGTCCTAACCTCTATGTTTCTCTGCTATTGTGTGTTCTGGTAGGCTTATAGGCTTGCCAGCATCTTCTATTGCTGTGCATGCCCAAAGCTTTCCCTTGCCTAAGCATAGGCTCTTTGTAATTTCCCAACCCCCCTGAACCCCCTTTGTATGAAATTATCCACTTGTTTGTGGTTGTTTCCCTATCCTTTATTCTCTCTGTTTCTTCACTTGCACTCTCTCTTAGACTTAAGTTCTGCCCCCCTTTTGTGAGCTTTGCCTTGGGATCCATTGAGCTCCCTCTGAACTTGGACACTTTAGGGCTGGCCTTTCCACACTGCACTTGCCCCTATTCTGGTGATACAATTTGGGTGTGAGCACTGCCCGGAGTCCCATTGAGGCTCTTAGGGAACTCTAACACACTCAAATTGGAGAAAGGCTTTGGATCGATGGTCTTTGAGTTGCTCTATCTCATAATTCAGACAGGAAGTCAAGAATCAGGCCTTCTATGGTTTTAATTATTTTCTTTGTATTTTCTGATGTATTTGTTATTCTGGTTTGTAATAATTTATAATGGATACTTGGGGTTGGCTAGTGAAACAGGGTTGGGGTAACTATGCATGCAAAGGGTAGAAATCACGCCTATAGGACTGTTCTAATTCTGCATATTCAACTTCACCTAGAAATCATGCCTATAGGATTGTTCTAACGTCATTCTGCATAATTCAAACTGCATTTAGATACCATGTTTATAAGATTTAAAACAAGTTCTACATTTAGATACCATGTTTATAAGGTTTAAAACAATTTCTGCATCTAGAAACCATGTCTATAAGGTTCAAGTTCTGCATTTAGATACCATGTTTATAAGGTTTAAAACAAATTTCTGCACTCAGACACCACGTCTGTAAGTGTCTAAAATCAACAACGTGTAGAAAACATGCATATAGGAGTTTCTAAATGAATCTGATTCGCTTCATCCAATGTTAGATATAAGATCGGTAATAATATATACTATCACCTGCAGAACTTGTAATCAATTTGTTTAATTCTGCATCTCTTTTGATAATAAGTCCCTCACTTTACAAGCATACATTTTTATGATTTCAAACAATTCATTTGAGCTTTACTATCTCATCATCTTCTAAAATCAGTAGATATCATGCCTATAAGATTCCGTCTAAACACTTAGGCAAGCCTTAGGATAATGATTGTAAAACTAAATCCGCTTTGTTAATTGCCTGATTCGGAGTTCTTATCTGAGTTATGTAATAAACTAAGGTGCCTCAGCAATTAACTTACCTCGTCTTTGGTATTCTAAGCAGTACGTGCAAGACATACTATTATGTGCTTTTCTGTTCAAGGAGGTATAATTGAGCCTTATATGTTTATATGTCTCCCAAAATATGCAGTATGTGTTTTTTGTCTGTCGCCTTAGAATTTTACCTTTGAAACCCCAAATAAGCCAAATATCCCTCCCTTTAGGATTAGTAGTCCTAAGTGCCTCCGGGACTGATAGGAGCGGGACGGGTAATAGCATGCAATAGGTAATCGATACCAATCCGTGCTTTAAATACCTTAACGGGGTGGGATGGGTAGATATGGATATGATGACCACGCGATAATATCACGTGTAGCCCCTCATTGAGAAGTGATTACCGGACATTGTGTGGGGTGATCCATATTATTAATAAACCTAGGACCCCCTCCCTTTATTCTTTATTTCTTTTCTTTAGCATTTTAACTCTTTATTTAAAAATTAGCCTTTCTAATGGTCCTTTCAAACTTTGCATATTTTCAAACCTTTATGTGTTGAAATCCCCTCTTATTTGAGCCTTATCTGCCTATATGCTAATTGCACCTCAATTCACAATAATTGTCTGGCCGGGAACCACACTAGTGGATTCTGAGGGGTGCCTAACACCTTCCCCTAATAATTTCAAGCCCTTACCCTATCTCTGGTTATTCAAATCAAACTCTTTTGGTGTCCTAATGCACCCTAATCATTAGGTGGAGACTCTTCAATTGCAAACCCAGTTCCCAAAAGGAATGAGTTGTCCCTCCAAATATCATAAACCCGATTTCCGCGGAGGAAAAAGGGGGCGCGATAGCATGGCGACTCTGCTGGGGATTTTTAGGCTTTTACCATTTTAGATTATTCTCGTGAATTTGTACCTCTCTCTATGTGCAATTATTTGTTTAATTTCTTTCAGCACTTAATTTCTTCTTTAGAAGCAAAACTGACATATTTTCCTTGTTTTCTTTCCTTTATTGCTTTAAATTATGAAACTGCTGTATTTATCGCTTTCTTAATGTGCAAATACATGTCAACATGATTTTTAATTATTGTATAATCATGCTCAACATCATATTCCACTCGTGCCAAACAAATACCATAGCAACGCTTATAATGAGTGGTTGCGCTCTTCCTATATTATTACCCCCTAAATTCGGAAAGGCATATTTACGGTAAAACCAGTCGATCAACGGTGTAGTCGACGGTTCCGTGCCTTTCCCCCTTGAGTTATCCGCTCAAGCGTACCAGTCTAAAACCCCATAGAAACCTTACTCCATTTAAATTGTTCATGCATCATGGTCAAACCTAGCCGGATCAGTTATGTTGTCCACATAATGATCCTTTAAGATCCCTGTCCAAAGTCCATTGGATTTCCCTAAACCCAAAACGGACGTCGTCACGTTTTGTGCATTTATTTGGAGAACTAGATTTCTTCATGCTAATTGTTGATATTAAATAGTCGAGTCTGGTGGGGGTAGGGTCTAACCCTTTTGTTTTGCAGAAAATAAGGCACGAGGTCCCCAGTTTCGGTATGATTAGCACACCCCCACTCTTGCTAGACTGGTGGAGGAGTCTTCCATCAAATGACCAAATCAATGAGTGGAAAGAGAGAGCCGCCAAAGCTAGCGAAAAGTTGGAATATATGGAATACAGTCTGTTGGAATTGGAAGGAAAAGTGAGGAAGAGAGTCACCGACTGCCAGAACTCTGAGGGAAACGAAGGAGAACACCTGGAAAAGGCATTTTTACTGGTGAACCTACGCGAGCTGGAGGATTTGATCAACGAGAGATTTCAACCTGGGGAAGGTCCTTCTGGTACCAAATAGATAGGAGTTTTCTCTTTTTATGAAATGTAATAAGGCCAATGGCCACTAGCAACTTTATTTTTCCTGTTATTTAGTGTCGATTTGGGATTCGTCTACCTTTTATCAATAAAATGAGGGATTTAGCATTCCAAGTTATCCAAATCAACTTGTCGCTAGGCCTAGCACAAAGAGGTCCCCAAATTAGGACACGCTTTACATTCCTGCACTATGTGTTTAAATATTGCAACATGTTTTTATGATCCTCACTGACTTGTTACCTTTTTGTTTTTACTTTTTGTTTATTTATTCCCTTCCCCAAAGGTTAGTTCGTGCACTCTGGCAACATCATCTTATTCCACGAGATCCAGGGGCCCTCCACCCACTCCTCCTCTTAGTCCTGTCAAAAACAAGAACAAAGGGAAGATGGAAGATTTGAACAACGCCAGAAAGGAGAACTCAACTGAACGGGTAGAGGTCACTCACGGTCATGGTACTCTGGTTCCCAAGGAAAATGCATCCCAATTGGAACAAAAGCTGCTGAAATTCCAAGAAGAACTTGATTAGGTTCGGAATCTGGCAAATCTGTCATTTTCCCTCACTACTCCAGATATCAATTTCCCAAATGCTCAGAACCCTACACCTGCACAGAACATCCCAAAGCAACAGAACTATCCCGCTCCTCACCACCACTGCAACACCTTCCATACCTCAAATAACATCCCGCTGCTCATCCCAGAACTCCAGAACTCCACAAATGACCACTGCCACACCCACCATAATACCCCCATCTACATGGAGACTATGCCACACTCCACCCAACCCATCTCAAGCACACCCGAGTCTAATGATAAAGACTTGCTCATCAGAAACCTGGCCGAAGAACTTAAGAAGATGACTAGCCGAATTCAAGGCGTTGAAGGAAGTAAGGGAATTGAAGGGTTGAACTACGAAGATCTTTGCATACAGCCCGATGTCGAACTGCCCGAGGGGTACAAACCTCTTAAGTTCGAGATGTTTGATGGTGCAGGGGATCCAAGGGTCCATTTGAGAACGTACTGTGACAAGCTGGTTGGAGTAGGAAAAGACGAGAAAATCCGCATGAAGCTTTTCATGAGGAGCTTGAAAGGAGATGCTTTGTCCTGGTACATTAGCCAAGATCCAAAGAAGTGGTCGAACTGGGTATGCATGGAGTTCGACTTTATAGACAGGTTTAGGTTCAACACGGAGAATGCGCCGAACATATTTTATATTCAAAATCTAAAGAAGAAGCCCACAGAAACATTTCGCGAGTATGCTACTCGCTGGAGGTCCGAAGCTGCTAAGGTTAGACCTGCCTTAGAGGAAGAACAAATGAACAAATTCTTTGTCCGGGCTCAAGACCCACAATATTATGAAAGGCTGATGATGATCGAGGGCCACAAATTTTCTAACATTATCAAGCTGGGAGAAAGGATCGAAGAGGGCATCAAAAGCGGTATGGTTACGAACTTCGAGGCTTTGCAAGCTACAAATAAGGCCTTACAGTCAGGAGGTGTGTCCAAGAAAAGGGACGTAGGAGCCGTAATGGTGGCACAGAGAACCGAATCTCCCGTAAAGTACCAAACCTACCCAATGCCTCCACTCACATATCAGCCTACTCCAACCTACCAAGCACCCTCACCCTCTTACCAAACTCCACCACCCACTTATCAATCACCTCCACCGCCCGCATATCAGCCTACTTCACCCAAATATTCCCAGCCCGCACATGTTTACCAAGCCTACAATGCTCAACTATCCCACTATCAATCCCCTCCCGCACGCCAAAACTTCCCTAGACCTCGACCAAACTTTGACCGAAGGCCTCCGAAACAATATACAGCTATTGCTGAACCTATTGACCAGTTGTATGAAAGACTCAAAGCTGCTGGTTACGTCACCCCTATCCCCGCTGCTCCTGAGAACCCTTCTCAGTGGGTTAATCCAAATAAATCCTGTGCATACCATTCCGGCATGAAAGGATACACCGTTGACGAATGTTGTTCTCTGAAAGATAAGATCCAGACTTTAATTGATAACAAGGTTATTATGGCAAAGGAACCTGCTCCAGATGTCTGCAATAACCCTCTACCAGACCACAAGGGAGGAGAAATTCACATGATTAAAATAGAGGATGATTGGGATCCCAAGGGATCGATCGGTTTGATCACAGAAGGTGACGACCCAAAGAAACCAATAGTCACCCTTAATCCGATCGTAGTCCAGATCCAGCCCTCTGGGGACGCCGAGGTAAATATGTCCATGCTACTTGAGTTTGAAGCATCATCATCTGCAAATACGCCAGCGCCAATTGAGGTCGAATCGGGTCTCCAACAAAAGCACCTACACCATTAGAAGTTGTAGTTTTACCGCCCAAGGTGCATGCTCCGTTCGGAGTAAAGATAGCCGCACCGATCCTAGTGGCGAAGTCAGCCATTACACCATTCCATACAAAGGCTATACCATGGGACTACACAACCGAGGCAAGAAGGAAAGGCAAGGTTATGTTCGGAGAGGCTATTGCGGCATAGGGTATGACGAGAACTGGTAGAGTTTATACCCCGGAACATCTGGCGGAGTCGAGCAAGCAGGCCTCTAACTGGCCGCCCATCATCGAGACCGGGCCGGATGATCTCTGGAGAAAGATACAGGCCAAGGAATACTCGATCATTGACCAGCTGAACAAAACACCGGCACAAATTTCTATCCTTGCTTTGCTACAAAATTTCGATGCACACAAGAATGCCTTGTTAAGGGTGCTGAGTGAAGCATATGTGCCAAGCAACATCACCGGCGGAGAGATGGCTAACATGGTAGGATAGGTATTGGAAAGTCACAAGATCACTTTTCATAAAGATGAGCTGCCATCGGAAGGGTTGAGTCACAACAAGGCATTGAACATCACCGTGCAATGCGAAGACTATTTTATCACCAGAATCCTGACTGATGGAGGGTCCAGCCTCAACATTTGTCCGTTGGTAACACTCAGGACGTTGGGTAAGGGACTGCACGAGATAAAGGATGGAGCCATCAACGTGAAAGCTTTCGACGGCTCCCAAAGGTCCACCATTGGGGAGATTAGTCTCTGTTTGCAAATGGGGCCTACTTGGTTCGATGTGGATTTTCAAGTCATAGACGTGCCGGCATCCTACAATATCCTGTTGGGACGACCCTGGATTCATGCTGCTGGGGCCGTAGCATCAACACTACATCAGGCAGTGAAGTTTGAGTGGAATCACCAGGAGGTGATCATTCACGGCGACGGTAGCAATCCTATATACAGTCGCCAGACCATCCCGGCAATCGGAGGCAGAAGAAAGATAGGTGGGGAGACCTATCACCATATCGAGCGAGTCAACGCAGTTGACAAGGACAAATGGTGGGACAACAAAATCGAGAGCATATTGAATTGGAGTGGGTACGAACCTGGTAAGGGGCTTGGCAAGAACCTCCAAGGAATCACTAAGCCTATAAAACTCAAGAAACATGGCACCACCTTCGGTCTGGGATATGAGTATACCTGGGAAGAATTCAACAACTGGTCGCCACCATGGCGCGATCCTTACTATCCGCTAGAACAGCCAATACCACGCTTGGAACAGACTTTCCAACCGGCCGATGTTATCTATGGGTCAGAAGAAGAGGAAGCACTGGCAGCGGTAAAGAATTTGTTCTTAGAAAATGATGACATGGATTTATGTGTTGTGTTCGAGGAGGAGAGGGAGGAAGGCCCTTCCATACAGGCTGTAAGCAAAGGAGCACGCCTCAATAACTGGACCATCAGAACCACCAGAGCCCGACGAGCCTCGGGGTAGCAAGGCTGAACAAGCATCATGCACTATCTTTTACTTTTACTAGTTTTTTCTTTCGCATTTTAAATTTCCGCAATAAGATCTTCAATGTTCAAAACAGTTATGGAATTTATCAAAGCATTTCAATTTTCCTTATAAATCAACACTCTTATCATTTTCTCTCATTACTTTACTTATACAGCATTACTATTACTTATCTTGATGAACCGATGACTGTGACATGCAATGAGACAACGCAACAAACGGATATAGATTCAGAGGAAGATGACATACCGGAGGAGATTTTTAAGGAAGTTGAGAATTTTTAAAACATACCTAAGTCCAACCTGGACGAGACTGAGGTTGTTAACCTGGGAGATGCAGAAAATGTCAAGGAAACACGAATCAGCTCACTTATCGCCATCAGAAAAGAAGGAATAGACATAATTTCTAAGGACATATTCGCCTGGTCATATGATGACATGACTGGTCTGAGTACGTCTATTGTGGCTCACAAACTGCCAACTGATCCGACGTGTCCGTCGGTAAAGCAAAAGCTCAGAAAGTTCAAGCTTGATATGAGTTTGAAAATTAAGGAAGAAGTCACTAAGCAGGTCAAAGCTAAGGTTCTCAGGGTAGTAGAATACCCGACATGGTTAGCTATCATTGTGCCAGTACCAAAGAAGGACGGGAAGGTCAGAGTCTGTGTTGACTATCGGGATGTCAACCGGGCCAGTCCGAAAGATGACTTTCCTTTACCAAACATACACATCCTGATTGACAATTGCGCCAAGCATGAATTGCAATCATTTGTGGATTGTTTCGCTGGTTATCATCAGATTTGGATGGATGAAGAAGATGCTGAGGAAACGGCTTTCGTTATGCCGTGGGGAATGTACTGCTACAAGATGATGTCGTTTGGGTTAAAGAATGCAGGGGCCACCTACATGAGGGCCATGACTACTATTTTTCATGATATGATACATAAAGAGATTGAGGTGTACGTAGATGATGTTATCATCAAGTCCAGGAAGGCCACGGATCACATGGGAGATTTGAGGAAGTTTTTCAATAGATTGCGGAGGTACAACCTGAAACTGAATCCCGCAAAGTGTGCATTTGGGGTTCCTACTGGAAAATTACTTGGGTTTATTGTGAGTCGCCGAGGAATAGAACTGGATCTATCTAAGTTCAAAGCTATTCAAGAATTGCCACCGCCAGAGAATAAGAAGGACGTGATGAGTTTCTTGGGGGGACTCAACTACATCAGCCGGTTCATAGCATAATCTACAGTTATCTGTGAGCCAATCTTTAAGATGCTAAAGAATGATGCCGCTACCAAATGGACTGATGAATGCCAAAAAGCTTTCGACAGAATCAAGGAATACTTGTCAACACCACCAGTTTTGGTCCCGCCTGAGCCTGGTAGTATTACTCCACCTTCCAGTATTCGATGGAGCTTTCAGTTGTGTTCTGGGCAGCATGACAAAACAGGGAGGAAGAGCAGGCCATCTATTACCTCAGTAAGAAGTTCACCCCGTACGAGGCCCGGTATTCTCTGTTAGAGCGCACCTGCTGTGCTTTGACTTGGGTAGCTCAGAAGCTGAGGCATTACTTCTGTGCCTATACTACATACCTCATATTAAGGATGGATCCTCTAAAGTACATCTTTCAGAAGCCCATGCCCACTGGCAAGCTAGCCAAGTGGCAAATCCTGTTGAGTGAGTTCGGCATTGTCTACGTGACTCAGAAAGCAATCAAGGGACATGCACTAGTAGATCACCTTGCCGAAAACCCCGTGGATGGAGAATATGAACCCCTAAAGACATATTTTCCTGATGAAGAGGTATCATTCATAGGAGAAGACATTGCAGAATCCTATGATGGATGGAGAATGTTTTTCGACGAAGCAGCAAATTTCAAAGGAGTTGGCATAGGAGCAGTCCTAGTATCAGAAACCGGTCAACATTATCTGGTGTCTGCCAAACTCAGGTTCCCGTGCACCAACAATATGGCCGAGTATGAAGCCTGCATCCTAGGGCTGAAGATGGACATTGACATAAACATTCAAGAGTTGCTAGTGATTGGAGATTCGGACTTACTCATACATCAGGTCCGAGAAGAATGGGAAACCAAGAACTCTAAGATACTCCCGTATCTGCATCACGTACAGGAGTTGAGAAAGAGGTTCACAAAGATAGAATTCCGACATGTTCCCAGAATCCAGAATGAATTCGCCGATGCATTGGGTACCCTGTCATCCATGATACAACATCCAGACCTAAACTTCATTGATCCCATTCCAGTAAAGATCCATGATCAGCCAGCTTATTGTGCCCATGTTGATGAAGAAGCAGATCGAAAGCCTTGGTTTCGTGATATCAGGGAATATTTGGCAAAAGGCGAATACCCAGAACTTTCAAATCCTACTCAGAAACGCACGCTTCGAAGGTTGTCCAACAATTTCTTTCACAGCAGAGGAATCTTGTATAGGAGGACTCCTAATTTGGGATTATTAAGGTGTGTCGACACAAAGGAAGCAGCCAGGCTGCTAGAGGAGATTCATGTTAGGACTTGTGGTCCACATATGAATGGTTTTGTTTTAGCAAAGAAGATACTCCGGGCCGGTTACTTTTGGATGACTATGGAGACAGATTGCATCCAGTATGTCCGGAAATGCCATCGCTGTCATATTCATGCCGACATGATAAAGGTGCCGCCGAATGAGCTCAATGTAACAAGCTCGCCTTGGCCATTCGCCGCTTGGGGAATGGACATTATTGGTCCAATTGAGCCCATTACTTCAAACGGACACAGGCTTACCCTCGTAGCAATTGACTATTTCACCAAATGGGTCGAAGCAACATCTTATAGAGCAGTGACTAAGAAAGTCGTGGCGGACTTTGTCCGCAATCGTATTGTTTGTCGATAACGGTTCCAACCTCAACAGGGACTTGACGAGAGCTATGTGTGAAACCTTCAAGATCAAACACAAGAATTTTACAGCCTACAGGCCTCAAATGAACGAAGCTGTAGAAGCCGCCAACAAGAACATCAAGAAGATATTGAGGAAAATGATAGAGAAGCATAAGCAATGGCACGAAAAGCTATCATTTGCTCTATTGGGATATCGCACCACAGTCCGAACATCAACTGGGGCAACCCCTATATGCTGGTTTATGGTACAGAAGCCGTCATTCTCGCCGAAGTAGAAATTCCTTCCTTAAGAATCATACAGGAAGCTGAGCTCGACGATGCAGAATGGGTGAAGAGTCGTTACGAGCAGCTAGCTCTTATAGATGCAAAAAGAATGAATGCTGTTTGCCATGGTCAACTTTATCAGAACAGAATGTCCAGAGCCTTTAACAAAAGAGTCAAGCTGAGACAGTTCACGCCAGGGCAGCTGGTGTTAAAGAAAATTTTCCCGCATCAAGATGAACCCAAAGGGAAGTTTACCCCCAACTGGCAGGGTCCATACATGGTTCACCGGGTTCTGACAGGAAGAGCCCTTATACTTGCCGAAATGGACGGAGAAGTTTGGCCAAAACCAATCAACTCAGATGCAGTCAAGCGTTACTATGTGTAATTTTCATGCTTTCCCTATATGATGTAAATTGAACTACGTCTGACCTAATTCCCGTTTAAGAGGGGATACGTAGGCAGCCTTATGGGTTCGGTCAGAATTCAATAAAAATTTCATTTCCCCCTGCAATTGGAAACTGGGCAGAATTTTGAGGAGGGCCTTCAAAATTCCGAAGTAATTTCAGCCGATCATCACTAACAGCAGTCGGAAGCATCAACCCAGTAAACTGGGGCAGAATTTTGAGGAGGACCCACAAAATTCCGTAGCAAGAGAGGTCACAATGTCTTGAGCCACGTCATAGTCGTCGCTTCATCTAAAAGTTGTTCCTTAATTGTATATTTATGTCATCTTTTGTACAAATTCATGCATATTTATCGCTAAAATTGCTTCATTTAGCAACGCTACCCCAATGATGCATACAGTATCACCAGATCAAAGCCAAACAGGTTAAGCAGAGCCAGCGGGGATACGAACTGACCTCGCCCTTCTACAAACTCACAATTTTCCTGGATGCAGGCACTTGGATCGCAAAAGCATCTGACATACTATACATTCACGAGCAAACATTATTCATGAA
>NW_017677076.1:0-723 GCF_001879085.1 Nicotiana attenuata
TTGGTGTTTCTGTTCCCTTCTTGTGAACCTTGCTTCTCCCTCACAACCATCTGATTATTACTCTGATTTCCATCGTTCCTCTATGTTTTACTCTCTTTTGACATGTCCCCACCTTGTTGTGCCATCTAACTGGGAGGCTGGTAATTAGCTTTGACATCCTTCTTTTGTTTTGAATAGAACTGACACTAAAGCATCTTATAGACAGACTTCGAGAGAATGAAATGCAATGACCTCGAAGGTAGAAAAACTCTGAAAACGAATGAGTTGTAATGAAGAGAAAAGGATAGGACTTATCTGAGCGGAAAGGCTGATTCCGTTGACCATGCCATGCATTTTGGGTTCCAGCCTAGTCTGTCCAACCAATCAATTATCAACCACCATATTTGTTGTACCATACTTTCACACCTGACTCTCACCAAGCTTAAACCTTGCTTGTTTTGCCATGTTTCAAACAACCTTCAACCACAGACTTCTTTCATTTGCCCAACTGAAAGATCTTACTTTCGCCTTACAGTGCCCGTGAGGGTTTTCACCAATAAGACTCTCTCATTTTAATATCTCTCAAACTCACCTCGCCTTACGGTGCCCGTGAGGGTTTTCACCAATAAGACTCTCTCATTTCATTTTTCTCAACTCACTTCGCCCTATGGTGCCCGTGAGGGTTTTCACCGATAAGACTCTCTCATTTTATCCTTTTCCTTCTGTCACCAGAGTGTTGTCTCC
>NW_017677076.1:4034-34850 GCF_001879085.1 Nicotiana attenuata
AACATGGT
Source organism: Nicotiana attenuata (assembly GCF_001879085.1). NCBI lineage: Eukaryota > Viridiplantae > Streptophyta > Magnoliopsida > Solanales > Solanaceae > Nicotiana > Nicotiana attenuata. The sequence continues at coordinate 4,043 of NW_017677076.1, forward strand.
CACATTGTTTCCTCGACTTTATGATCACGTCGTCCGCATAGACCTCAATTTCCTGATGTATCATGTCATGGGACATGGTAGTCATTGCCCTCATATACGTCGCCCCTGCATTCTTCAAACCAAATGGCATGACCCTGTAATAATATGTTCCCCACGGCGTGATGAAGGCCGTCTTTTCCGCTTCCTCCTCATCCATCAAAATCTGGTGATAGCCCGCATAACAATCCACGAAGGAACCAATCTCATGTTTGGCACAATTGTCAATCAATATATGGATGTTTGGGAGTGGGAAGTTGTCCTTTGGGCTCGCCTTATTGAGATCACGGTAATCAACACATACTCTGGTCTTCCCATCTTTCTTTGGTATCGGTACCACATTAGCTAACCAGGTAGGATATCGGGTAACCCGTATGACCTTCGCCTCAAATTGCTTAGTAACCTCTTCCTTAATTTTCACACTGATATCTGTTTTGAATTTCCTCAACTTCTGCTTGACAGGGAAACATTCCGGATAAATGGGCAATTTATGGACCACCAAATCGGTGCTTAGACCCGGCATATCATCATATGACCATGCGAACACATCTTTGTACTCAAACAACAATTTAATTATCTCCTCCCTGAGAGGGGCTTCCAAATGGACACTTATTTGTGTTTCTCGAACATTTTCCTGATCCCCTAGATTGATTGCCTCTGTGTCATTCAAGTTAGGTTTGGGTTTTTGCTCAAATTGATATAACTCTTTACTGATTTCATCCAAAGCCTCCTCGTCATCGTATTCACCCTCGCCATCACACTCAATTTCTTGTATTACTATTTCATATGGAATATCAAGACTAGGCCGGAGGCTCCTCATGCATGACACATCATTGAATCCAGCATAAAAGGGACTGTACAAGAGAGAAAAGAAAACAAAATGAAGGCTATCAGAAGTGAAGCGAAAAGGAAATTGCATTTAATTAAAATTGTAAAAAAAATCACAAAGTTTAACTCATCCAGAACTAATACTCAAAGGAAAATCCAAAGCTAACTACCACGACTCCTTCCGAGTTGGAAGAGGAGTAGCTTCCCAGTTATTGAGCTTGACCTGAGACCCCACAAACTGCACATCAACTCTACTTGGACCTTCGCCTGGCTCCACCATATTCACTTCATCGAACACCCTTTCAAACTTTTCGATCAACTCTTTGTCAGGTTCTATCACCATGGAATTTGGTAGTGCTGTTGCTGGGCGTTGTTTAGTACCAGGCCGGACGAAGGAACGGGAAAGGCGAGGAATGGGTTTTGGTAGGGTCCACACTCTCTTTTTCATCTTTTTGGCTCTCCTTATGTCAGCAGCAATGGGTTTGAAACCTAGCCCGAAAGTGTCCAGATTTCCGGGAAGAGATACTGGCTGTGTGATTCCCTGCAGTGAAGCGCCCAACCCCTTTCCGGGCAAGAATCCATTCGTTATCATCTCTGAAGCTACCATAACAGATGCAGCAGCTATCTTAGGCATAGGAACACACTCCCCTTCCGAGATTTTATTAATTGACACTGCGTCCATGACTTGGTACACCCACGGGCCTTTGTCATTTTCAACTTCCTCGAAGGATGTAATAGCATTACAAGAATTATCCTCTCCATGGACCACGATCTCCTGCCGATCCCATTCAAATTTAACCATTTGATGCAAAGTAGACGGTACCGCCTTTGCGGCATGAATCCAGGGCCGTCCCAATAAAAGATTGTAGGAAACGCTGACATCGAGCACTTGAAACTCCATAGTGAATTCCACAGGCCCTATTGTTAGCTACAACACAATATCTCCCACTGTGTCTTTCCCTCCACCGTCAAATCCCCTTAGACAGATACTATTTTTATGAATTCTTTCCCTGTCAACTTTCAACTTTTCTAGGGTGGAAAGAGGGCAAATGTTTGCACTAGACCCATTATCAATTAGCACCCGAGTTATCACAGAATCTTCACACTTCACTGTGAGGTACAGAGCTCTATTATGTTCAGTTCCTTCCAATGGCAACTCATCATCAGAAAATGTTACCCTGTTCACCTCAAAAATTTTGTTTGCAATCTTCTCAAGATGATTCACAGTGATTTTATCTGGCACATGAGCTTCGTTTAGAATCTTCATCAACGCCCGGCGGTGTTCATCCGAATGGATCAATAAGGACAATAACGAGATCTGTGCCGGGGTTTTTCTCAATTGTTCCACAATCGAATAGTCCTGGGCCTTCATCTTTTTCAGGAATTCTTCAGCTTCTTCCTCAGTAACAACCCTCTTTGTCGGTGCCAGATTGTCTTTAGCCGCTTTAACCCTTCTCAATTCTTCAGGGACAAAGCACCTCCCTGATCTAGTCAACCCATGAGTTTCGCACACTTCTTCTTTAACTTCCTTTCCTTGGTACATCACAGTCACTCTGTCGTAGTTCCATGGGACAGCTTTCTCACTAACCACAGGCAACTGGGTCACTGGCTTAATGATAACTGGCTCTGTTCGAGCGCCTTTTACAACCAACACAGGCTTAACAACTGCTCCTGGTATTGTTACCTTAACAGGCTCTGGTTCTATTATCACCACTGGTTTTCTGACTGTCCGGTCCATTGCGACCGGGGTTTTCCCATCGACCAACTTCTCGTTTGCTTTAGCTTCACTTGCCTTAATCATCATCACAGTTTGTGACGGCTTCTTGCATTCTCCCTTCTGCACTAACTCGATCATGTGAGCCTCATGATGAATTGGTAGCGGATTCTGCGTGATATTGGGAGTCTCCGGAGCCTGCACCTCAATTCTCCGTGTATCAATGAGTTCCTGAATGGCAGTTTTCAGATGCCAACATTTCTCCGTGTCATGTCCAGGCGCTCCAGAGCAATACTCACAGCTTACTGAATGGTCCAGGTTCCTTGGGGGAGGGTTTGGTAATTTGGGTTCGATCGGGTTCAACATGCCTAACTGCCTTAATCTGTGGTACAGGCTGGTATAAGATTCACCCAAGGGAGTAAAAGTCTTCTTCTTTTGCAACCTATCATTTTTAAATGCGGGATTGGGTCGGTAACTGGTTCCAGCGGCATTTCTGTTGGTTCTTGGGGGTGGGTAAGCATTTTGAGATGGGTAAGTATTTTGGGGAGTGGGTGCGCGCCATTGTGCATGGGTAGGAGGTTGGGGGTATGTCTGGGCATGATGGACGGAGAAATGGGGAGTAGGAGGTGGGTAGTAATGCTGTGGTGGGCCATATGGAGTATGTGGGTAAGCTTGGGGGTGAGGGCGAGGTTGGTGATAATATGGTGACGGACTCCTGGACCAGACCCTTGATTCCACTACTGCCACTTCTTCTTTCTTTTTCTTTCCCAATACTCCTCCGGTGCCGCTTTGAATAGCCTGCGTAGTTGCTTTGAGTGCCGAATAGCTCATAATCTTGTTAGACTTGAGACCCTCTTCCACCATACTTCCCATCTTTACGACCTCATTGAAAGTTTTCCCCACCGCGGACACCAGATGACCATAGTAGGTTGGCTCCAAAGCCTGAAGGAAATAATCAACCATCTCATTCTCTTTCATCGGAGGATCAACTCTTGCTGCCTGTTCTCTCCAACGGAAACCGTACTCTCTAAAGCTTTCTCCGGGCTTCTTCTCGATTTTGGTCAATGACAGACGGTCCGGGACAATTTCGAGGTTGTATTGAAAATGACATGCAAATGCTTGAGCCAGGTCGTCCCAGGTGTACCACCGAGCATGATCTTGTCGTGTATACCATTCTAACGCTGCTCCACTTAAGCTTTGACTAAAGTAAGCCATTAACAGCTCATCTTTTCCTCCAGCTCCCCTCATCTTGCTGCAGAATCCCCTCAGGTGGGCCACCGGATCACCATGGCCATCATACAAATCAAACTTTGGCAACTTGAACCCCGCTGGCAGCTGGACATCGGGAAACAAGCACAAATCTTTGTAGGCCACACTGACTTGGCCACCCAGTCCTTGCATGTTCCTGAAGGATTGCTCCAGGCTTTTTACTTTTCGAAACATCTCTTCCTGTTCCGGGTCCTTAAGCGGCTTATCAGTTTCCACCGGAAGCTCAAAGCGAGGAGTGTAGGAATACGGCTCAGGTGCTTTGAAGGTAGGCTCGGGAGGGTAGTACTGGCTGTCGTGAGTTGGAAACAATGGCTCACTGGAAGATCTTTGCAATGTGGCAGGTGGAGGCGCCACAAATACTGGAACAGTTGGCGGTGGAGGACATGGAATTTGCTTGGGTGGTGGTGGCGGCGGTGTCTGAGAGGTGGTTCCGTAGTACTGTTGGTACGTCGGGAAAGCGGGAGATGAGTTCACTGTGGGAGGATCTTGGGGTTGAGCTGGTGGTGGGAGGTAATTGGGGTTGGCAGGATAGACGGGTGGTGGATGTCCCTTCGACCAGGCCTGGTACATTTCGGCCATTTGTTGCTTTAGTTTGTACATCTCTTCTCTCATTGTGTTAACGTCCACTGCCTCCTCCTCTCTGGATGGGTCAACAATGCTTGCTTCCAAATCCTGATTGGTCATGTTTGACTTGTCCTTGGAGCGGGTGTTGTAAGGATGGGTTGCCAGAATGCCAGTCAGCTTAAACACCTATCTGGACTCATCAACAACAACTTGGTTAGCGGTTAGGGCATTAACAAATAGATAACCGCACATTGATGGGTGGATGCACCTAAGCAGTCAAACGTTTCTATTATGCCTCTATTCATTCACATGCGTCATTCCGGCTTTCATTTCTTTTCTTGCCTAATTAGTTCCCACTCTTATCCTTTCACTTTGTTTTGCTCTCCCTCTTTTGGTTCTCTTTCATTTGGTTTTTTCCCCTGTTTGTATCATTCCTTTCTGGTTTTCCCTTTTATTATTTAGAAATGGTCGAATCCTATGGAGATTGCCTACGTATCACGACCCTGCGTGAATCAGACCAAGCGTAGTTCGTAAAAAATAAATGCAAAGTAGGAGCATGATATTTTTGGCAATTTCAATTTTATTGATAGCAAACTTGTCTATTACAAAGACTCAAAACAACTAACAGACTCTAAGAACTACAAACTCCATCATCCCTATTCTAATTCAAACAAAAATACAGACTCAATCCACTGACTCTGGTAAAAAGAAATACAAACCCAAATGACCTAACTCCAAAAAAAAATACAGACTCGGAAGACAAACTTTTTCTTTTTTAGTAGAAGAAAGAGTGCAGACGCAAAGACAATTACGAATACATTAAAGCTCCTGGTGCCCGCGGGACATCATTCGGTCTCGCCGCGGGCCTATATGCAAGTTCCCCTTGAAGTCTGTCTAGGTCGTTCATTATCTGCTTCACAAATGTCATCACTGATGCCAAGAAGGTGGTACGGGTCATGTTCTCGCACATTTGACATTTCCTAGTAATGGAATGAGCAACGGTTAAGATTCTCTCTCGGATTCTTCCTTTCTCTTGAAGCAACCGCCCTATCTGTTGGGCCCTAGCCTCCAAAGTCCGCTCAGCCGCCTGGCTTTGTTCCCGGAGTTGTTGCAAGTCCATTTCTAACTGTGCCAATGCCATGTAACAATGTTCTCTTTCGACTTTGAATTCTTTTGCCTGTTTGATCATTCGGTTTTCTGTGGCAATGACCTTTTTCTTTAATCCTGTGACCTCATTGTCATATTCTTCTTTTAACTGTTTAACCATGCGGGCCCGTTCTTCTGCATTTTTAGCCAATTGCTTCCGGACCCCAGCTAATTCCTTTTCTGCCTTGTTGCGGTCAAAACTGTAGTCGTTCACCTTTTGCCTTAGATTTGCTATAAGCTTTGCATCTTTGGCACTTCTGACAGGATTATCGGCCTCTAACTTCATTTTTTGGATTTGGGCTCGCAAGGCTTCATTCTCTTTGGCCAATTGTTTTTTCTCACCTTCATCAGCCGCGGCTTGCAAGCTATTTTCAAATCGGAGGTCTTGGACCTGTTTTTCCAATGCTCCTATGCGGGCCCTATACTCATTTTCTTTAGTTAACCAAGCCCACTGTTCTCGTGATGATTCAACAAATTCCTGGATGTGAGGTCGTTTGGCCGGTCTTCCGAATGCAACGTCCCTTCTATACCAAGCCTGATAATCAGGCGACACTTCTCCTTTGGCTCGATCTCGAACACAAGTGTTTGCCGTCAAATATTGACATTCGCTCCAGACTTGGCGGACCATTGCTTCAGGAAACTGGCCATCAGGGCCAATCTCAACCACTTGCAAACTAAGATCATCATCCTTGGGTACTATCTGGCATCTCCCCAGCTGCCTCAACACTCTATACGGGGCGTAAAGCTGAATGCTTCTAAGCCCCATCAGAAGGAAATGTGGTCGGGCTGCCGGCATGTATACGATTTCATCAACGGGTAACCATCCCAGTGTCCACTCTATATGGCTAGCAGTGAGGGACCGAAAATATGTTGTCCAACCTGTGACCCCTTCTGGCAATTCAACCCCTTTAATCCTCGTGTAAAACTCTTCTATGCAAGTTTTGTCTGGAGACCCATAGCTCAAAAACTGAGGGCGAGGATACAGATGCTCGATCATCCACATTTGTAACAATAGATTGCACCTTTCGAAGAAAGCTTTCCCGACCTTGCAAGCCGTAAGAGCACGGAAGATGTCATCCAATATCATAGGTGCCAGTGTACTTTTGGCTTGAGTAATTAACGTGCTGACGACCCCAGCTATTTTATGTCAATGTTCCCATCCTTCCTTGGAAATACCAGAAGCCCCGGGAAAGCTACCATAAAGGCGAAACGTCGATGCTCTTCCCACTTTTGGCGGTTTCCTCTGCTACATATCTTACTTTCTGGGTTATTGAACCCCCCAATATGGCCGTATCGCTGATATATGAAACTTAGAGTACAAAAGCCATTTGCCAAATCTGTGTTATGGACGGCTCTGACTATCTTCAAAGAGTCTAGAAATCTGTGCACGGCTACCACTCTGGGGGCAACCATGTATTTGTGCCTCAACGGAACCTCATCCTTTCCAATGTAGCCAGCTATTTCCTCTAATGTCGGGGTAAGCTCAAAGTCCGAAAAATGGAACACATTATGTGCTGGGTCCCAACATGTAACCAGTGCTCTAATAATATCTCCCCGAGGCACAATATCGAGCAAACCGGTAAGCCCTTTCAAATGTTTCTTGACTGCATCTTGCCCTTCTCCGCCTAAATCGTTCCACCACAGACGTAACTCCAAAGGGATTTTATGCATGATTGAAAATAATTCATTTTGAGTCGTGCTCATCCTGCACATTTATTAAGGTGATTTTAATCACTTATTTTGACCTAAAAGAGAAAAATGGCACAATCCTCGTTCAAATTGCCAATTAAAACAAACAGCCGGTATTGCAGATACGGCCTTTCAGCACTTCATAAGGAAGATTTTAAGGCTGTGCCTGCTAACCGTTTAGAAGATGACTCAGGGTGGCTGTTCTTGCAAAAACAGCCTTCCGGCGCCCTTTTGGGGACATTTGGCTTATTTTTGACAAGAATGGCATAACCCGGCTTATTCATGACGAAATTAAAAATTTTGGTATTTTTGGCTATTTTTGAAAAGGGGAGGTTGGACCCGACGAGGGTTGCCTACGTATCTCACACCCGGTGAGAATCAAACCTGCGCAGTTCGGGCATATAAATCTAACTAGTTTTGAAAACAGGACTCTTTTGTTCTTTTTTTTGGCAAATTCACTATTTCTGAAAGCAAGATTCTTTTTTTTTTATATTTCCTTTTTCAATGGTAAATAAAATAAACTAATGTGAAAATAAAACTCTTTTTGTTTTTCTTTTCCATTGGCAAACTAAAAAGAACTTTTCTTCTTTTTTTTCATTTTCAAAAATTCGGCAGCATTTCGGCACTACTTGGACATTGTTTTTTTTTCTGGTATAGGTAATTAACTCTCTATACTGCTATTTCCTCTTTTGGTTTTTCCACTTTTTCCAAATATTCAAAGCCGGTCAGCATGCGGGTCCAAAACAGATAAATGCACAAGTAGGATGCATCAGGATGGTCCATTATTCCGAGTACACCTGTCCTAGACGGACCCAACCCCTGTGTTGAGTCCCCTAAGTCATATGCATGTGATGCAGATAAGCGTTCCTACTAGGGATCCGGCATGAAGTCAAGTTCTTCTAGGTTCAAAACTTGGGTATGTGTTATAGAGTGTGTACCCGAGCGGACAACTCGAGTTGAGGAGGGGGCTACGTACCGGGAACCAAAGGGCCATCCGACTTAGTAACTTGTTCGGCCTCTTTCTTATTTCAGGGTATTGACACTAACAGAATAGGGAGTCTCAACCAGTAAGCACATCCCCGGAGGTGAGAAGAGAAGTGTTTCGGCACAATTTATATACAGTTCAGGTAATATCAAAGCGGTAAAAAGCAACATTTTGCACATTTAGCATGAAACATGTAGGAAAATCAGATAAAGCCAAATACAACAATATATCTAAGCTCGAATTCTGAACCCTGAACCAAAGTTCTGGGTTCTCCTCCCCAGCAGAGTCGCCAAAGCTGTCAAACCTCCCTTTTTTACACACCTACCCCGAAGGATAAATGTACAAGGGAGTTTTTCCATTTAAAGTGACATTATTCGAAATGGGATTATTTATTTATTTTTTAGAGTCGCCACCTGGGATAGGATTGGCTTTTGGTGTCCCAAGTCACCGGTTTAATTTAAATCCCAAATGGAGGAAAAATCGACTTCCCAATTGGAGTCTGCGAACCAGAAATTCTGAATAAGGAATTCTGTTGACCCGAGGGAAGGTGTTAGGCACCCCCGGATCCCGTGGTTCTAGCACGGTCGCTTAAATTATTATAATTGGCTAAAAATCTGATTTTAATACATGTTTTAACTTATGTGCCTTTTTAACTTTAAACCGCTTTTATTATTTAATTTTTTAAAGAGAATTGCAACGTCGTGAAAATGTATCTCAACCACGTCGCACCAGTACGCCCGTGATTTTCGGCACATTTCAACTTCGTTGGGATTTGGATTTGGGTCACATAAATGTGCACCCGAATTTAGGAAAGTAGATTATTAAACGACGAGCCTAAAAGCAACTATGCGTTTGTGATTTGCGAGGGCCATGGAAATTAGCTAAACGGCACGCCTCGAATTCTAAGGATCAATTCACACTTAAACAAAATGAAGGCCATGCGATTGTCATTTCTTGTTTGGCATGGCACACTTCAATTCTAAATTAAAGGGATTAACTCAACTACATTTGGAGGGCCATAGCTATTTGTTTTATCTAATATAACTCACCTCCATTAGCTTATGAAACTCTATTATTTAACCAGTTATGGAATCAGGACTGGGCCACTACGGTGAGTTAAATTAACCAAAGTGAAGGCTGAAGGTAAAAGGGGAGTGGCTTGGGCTAGGAGCGAAGCCTAGCGGCTTACCTGATTGCCCAAATGGCAATCCTTAAAGCCAGCCGCACTGGCCCAAGTGATTAGGCCTGCGATTTTATTCCATGTAGACCCAAGGTCCAAGGCCCATAGTGTGGCCCAAATCTTGGGAGCTAAAGACTGAAAAGGAAAGATTCGAGTTCGAACCCCCATGCACGCAAATAACATACGAGCTGAACAAAGCTATCCATAGTAAACCATCATTTAGTAAACCTCAAAATTGGATATGCTCATAAACAAATGAATAAAATCAATACATAGCTTGATTTTGAAATGACCTGGACTGTTCCACTACTTAAACAGTGCCTTCGGCTATCTTTGATATAGAATCAAATCATGTTCTCAGTTTTTAAACTCACAATAGAGTCTCCAGGAGACTCAATTTGCTAGTTAGCAAACCTCCAAACTCCTTTAAACTTTCGAGAAATCAGAGAACCAGCAATAAACGTATTTCTCATAAAACTACTCAAACAATGATTTTAATAATGCTGTCAAACAAATGAAGGTGACAACAATGCAACCATCTAAAATCATGAGATAAATCAGTACCAACTAAGATTAACAAATAGAAACAGGAGCCCTACTTGCAACTTTGGAGTGAGCCTCCAACATTCATAGTATATCATCGATTAACATACCAAAACAAAGAGCACAAATGAACTAATCAAGACAAAGAAAACAACACAAAGGGAGGTGGCTCGCAGAACATCCATTTAGCTATATTGAGCTTAAACTCTGACAAATGAAACCAAATAAAGCTGGGGTCAGCAGCACATTAACCCAGACCAAAACTAACTACAGAAGAGTAATGCTAAGCTAAAAAAAACATAGATACAAATCAGCACAAGCTAAACTCGTAGTAGAAGGCTGAAAAAACATGTTTGAACTTAGAATTTCCATCTTTATTCAATCAAGCCAAACTTCACATGAGGTGGAAGGTAAAGTGTACCTGGAATTTGAGAAGCAACAAAAAAAATGAAAGATCAGCGGCAGAACAATAGCAGGAACAATGTCCAGCAGCAAAATCAGCCCCAGAAATAACCAAGGAAAACCACTTAAAACCAGATTTGAACCAGCAACAGTGGCAAATAAAACCCAGTAATCAAAACACAAACAAAACCTGAACCCAAACACTTGACTACCAACTAAAATTCAAACCATTTCAACCCCCTAGTTTTCAGGAACTATTTCAGAAGTGAGAACCTTTGGAATCACAGAGAATTCTCCAATGGAGCAATGAAAGTTCTTGTGTTTTTTTTTAGCCGTTTCAAAATTCTCAAATTTTTATCTCCAGGTCTGCCTTCATATGCAAGAAAAGCGTGCCTTTATAGGCAAGGAAAGTAGGGTAAACCACAGATTTCAGCTTTGCATTCTTGCCCCTTTTGAATTTTCGTTTTTGCCTAGATAACCCTGATTAAAAATCTGAAATTCAATTTATACCCCCACCCAGCTTCCTAGAAGCTTCTTGGTCAGTTAGCAAAAGATTCTCTCAACCAATTGCCCCAAATTACCCTCTAAGCCCTAACTATTTACTGTATCATAGGTCAAATTGACCCGGGGCTCAACCCCAAAACGGACTGCCCTTCCTTTCTTTTGGGCTTCCAAACTAACAACAACCCAATCCAATTCAAAACTTCGCAATAAACCCAACCCAAAACTCAAACCAGCAGAAATTGCAAACCCAAACTAGTTTCGAACTGAAAATGGAAACAAAAATTTTCTTTTTTAACACTAAACTCAAACATGAAATAAACAAACTTAACATGTTTTTGCTTTAAACATGCCAGCAGAAATTGCTTCAACAAGTAAACACTAACGGGGAGCAGACAAGACGAATGAGAGAGTCGTGAAGATGGGTGAAAAATTAAAAAGAAACGGAGAAAGGAGAAGGACTAGGGTACCTAATCAACAGATGCGAATGGACAAAGCTTGCAAGAACTCGGACTTCTCGATTTGGAGCCGAAATTGGTCTCAATCATGCGTTCTTGTCTAGAACGGACAAGCGAGGCCAGTTTCGACTCCAAACTTGTTGTTAAAACTGGAAAATTTGTTTCGTCCTCCCCCTCTCCATATCCAGACTTGTTTCCGTTTGGTGACGATTTGAAGAGATATGGTGGTGGATTATGGGTCAGAGGTGAGTGAGGGATGTATGGTGTGATTTTGGCGGTGATTTGAGCTTTGCCGCCGGCCGGAAATGGCGGAATCACTCAGAGGCGGCGTTAGGGTTTACCATCTCTGAGTTTGGGGAGGGTTAGAGACAGAGGGAGTTTGGACTTTAGTTGAACTAAAGTTCGGACATATTAATGAGAAAGGGGAGGGGTAATACAAACCGTCGGATGGGAAAGAGATCAAGGGCTGAGATTCAATTGCCCTAAAACGTGGTCGTTTGGTTATTAAGGGGGAAACGGGCCGGGTCAATGGAATGGAGCAGACAGGCATGACAGGGTTTGGGCTGGAATTGGGTATTTGGGCTTGGGTTTGGTCCGATTTTAAAAGACTTTTGGGCTTAAACAAAATTGGATTTGGCCCCAAAAATTTGGTCTTTCATTAAGACCATTCTTTTGCCTTAATTTACTCCTTTCTTTTTATTTCCTTTTATTTGATTTTACAAAATGCTAAAATAAAACAAAGGCCTAATTAAATACTCCTAAAAATTATTTAAAACTATATACAAAGATAAATGCAACAATTAACAATTAAAAGTGTAAAGAAGCTATGCAATTTTCTTTAAAATTTGTTTTAAAACTAATTAATACCTAATTAATACTAAATTTGTGAAATTAAATCCCTAAATGCAAGTGCATATTTTTTGTATTTTCATATGAATAAAAATGCAACCAATTTAACAAAAAAATTCACAAAAATAATAAAGAAATCAATTATTTGAAACTTTTGAAATTAATTTGCTTAACGCAAAAATCACGTGCTCACACAAGACATGCTAAACAATCTGCCTTTAAGTGAGGAGGCATGTCTGAGCCTTTCTAACTGTTATGTGTTTCCCATATCTGCTTTATGTGTTTTTGTTTGTCGCCTTAGAATTTTATCCTTTTAAACTCTGAAAAGCCCAAATCCCCCTCCCCTTTAGGACTAGTAGTCCCAAATGCCTCCGGGACTGATAGGATTGGGACGGGTAATAGCATGCAATAAGTATCGAGACTATTCCACTCTTTAATACCTTAGTGGGGTGGGAAAGGGTAGATATGGATATGATGACCGGTGCGCTAATACCACGTGTAGCCCCTCTTCTGAGGAGTAATTGCCGGGTATTGCATTGATGTGATCCATATTATTTGTAAACCTAGGACCCCCTTCCCTTTACTTGTTTTATTTTATTTTCAGAATTTTCCAACTATTTCCTCAAAATCTCAGCTTTTCTTTCTTTCTTCAAAACATTAATTCATTTGCCGCCATATGTGATATTCCCTCATATTTGAAGCTTTTATTTGCTTACTTGTTCTTCGTACTTAAAGTCACAATTATAGCATGGCCGGGAACCACACTAGTGGATCTTGAGGGATGCCAAACACTTTCCCCTCGAGTTAATTTCTAGCCCTTACCCAAACTCTGGTTTTCTAAATCAATTTCTTCTTAGTGTCCTAATGCACTAAATCATTTGGTGGCGACTCTTTAAGTATTTATTCTTTCTTCTACTACGATACTAACTTGGCTCTTTGTTTCTTTTCTTAATGCTTTCCTTTATCGCTTTCCTTTAATACTATTGTAAATTATGAGAAACTATTGTAATTATTACTCTATGAATGTGCAAATACATGACAATTTGTTTAATTATTGTAACTGCATATTCAACATCATATTCAACTCGTGCCAAACAAAATACCATAGCAACGCTTATAATGAGTGGTTGCGCCCTTCCGATATTATCACCCCCTAAATCCGGCAAGGGCATATTTNACATTCGCTCGGCTTTGCCATGCCGAAGAGGTGTCAGCCATTTCATCAAGTACGTCACATGCCTCTTGGTAAGAAAGTATCATAAAGTTCCCACCGGCCAATTGGTTCACAATGCATTGATTCATGGTGTTGATGCCCCTATAGAAAGTCTGCTGGATCATCGCCTCAGTCATGTCGTTGTTAGGGCACTCCTTCACCATTGTTCTATATCGCTCCCAGATCTCATGCAATGGTTCCGTTGGCATTTGCTTGAAGGCTAGAATCTCGTCCCGAAGAGCCGCCATATGACTTGGAGAAAAGAACTTGGCAATAAATTTGTCCGCCTCATCCCATGTGGTGATAGAATGATTTGGTAACCTTTCTAACCAGTCCAACGCTTTGCCCCGAAGAGAAAATGGGAAAAGCCTCAATCTCAACGCATCCTCTGACACGTTTGTTTGTTTGCTGCCCCAGCAAGTATCTACGAACCCCTTCAAGTGCTTGTATGCATTTTGGTCGGAGGCGCCCGTAAAATATCCCCTTTGCTCGAGCAAGGTCAACATGACATTTGTGATTTGAAAATTCCCCGCCCGGATTCGGGGAGGAACGATGGCACTCGCGTACCCTTGATTAGGAAGAACTCTTGGGACCGCTCTTGGCGGTGGCGGAGGAGGGTCTGGAATAGGATTGTTGTCATTTGCATTAACATTGGCATTTCTACCTCTCCGTGGTACTTGAGGTACCGGAAGCTCATCTTGCTCAACATCTTCAACCTCCTCCCCCGCCAAGGCGTTGCCAAGAGGGTCATTTCCGTTTAGAGCCATGTGTTCCTGATGGATCAACACAAATAAAGTTAGTAAAAAGAAGGAAAGAGAAGCAAAACACAAAACTAGCTACACAAATAGTCAACACCGTAAGCTCCCCGGCAACGGCGCCAAAAAATGATCGCAGCGGACTCAACCTTAGGAAGAGTGGGCGCTAGTACTTTTACCCAATAGTGGTATCGGGGTCAATTTCCACAGGGAGCTAGAAAGGGAGTTGGATATTTGCTTAGCCTAGAAATGCGTGTTTGCTTCTAATTGATCTTCCAACATTTTTGGGTTCTTATTATTATCAACTACAATTTAACAACTACTAATTATAACTAAATTATGCTAACATATTAATTCTAGGTTGTATGCAAGATAGAGAAAGACACTAGGGTCGTGGCATTTACCTAGGTGGTCAACTAACGGGTAGAGATTCCTAATACAAGAATGATGATTATGGGGCTTATGCTATAACCGTTGCACGATTGCACTCACTCTCACACCTCTCGGTAGAAAGAGTGATTTTGCCCAATTGACTCTCTCGAGACCAACTGGGTAGGCCAACAAGCCCAAGCAACTTAGGGTTCAAGTTGGGTAATTACTCTCTCGAGGTTTAACCCGTTAATTGGGACTACCATTCTCATGGGTCCATCCCAATTCCTTGTTGGGTTAATTTTGGAGTCATAGAAACTCTTTCTCAAGAAGAGTCAAGACCCACTAAGCTAGACTTAGTGTTTGCAACCACCAAATCCTAGTTAAATCATAAAATTAACCCAAATAGCAAACACCCAACATCATTCAAGCATTAAACAATCACACCCATTAATTACCCACACTAGGGTTGAGCCACAACCCTAGCTAATGGGTTTAGCTAGACATAATAGCAACAGAAATTGAAGAAGTAGTAGATAAAATCAACATAATAATTAACTAGAATGTTAATCTACAAGAATCCACGATAAAACAAGATGAAAATGCCCAAAATAGGCTAAAACTTGAGTCTCACGAGTGCTGCTGCTATCTGATATCTAATTCTTAACCTAGAAATAATAAAATATTCTATTTATACTAGGCTAGAAAAACTGGACAAAAATACCCCTGCGGGGCTGGCGCGGACCGCGTAGAAATGCAGCGCGGCCGCATAGGGGTCTTGGGCTTCGATCACTCACTTCTAAAGCTGGGGACACGGACCGCGCAAGAAGGTAGCGCGGCCGCGCAGGCTAGTGGGCGCGGACCGCGCAACAATGGAAGCGCGACCGCGTGGACACAAGCGCTGACCGCGTAGAAAGGAGCGCGGACCGTGCATGGTTACCCTTGTAATGTATACTCTCTGAATCTCCTAGCGCGGCCGCGCAGCAAATCAGTGCGGTCCGCGCTAGGTCCTCTTGTCCCCACGTCAATGAATTTTGACACTTGAGCAGGTTTCACTCCGTTTCGAGCCGATTTTTGATTTTTGTCATCTTGTCGCTCAAACCTTCAATCAAGCGCACTTTGTAAGCATTCTGGGTCTATTTTATGACAATTCATACATAAAGCATAGGCAAGTATGGGCATAAAACGTGTTAAAATCACAGTTATCAACTCCCAGCATTGATTCTGTTCCAGTTGTAAGGGATTTTCCAGATGTATTTCCAGTAGACCTGCCGGGTATGCCACCGGACAGGGATATCGATTTTGGTATTGATCTGGTGCCGGGAACTCAGCCCATTTCTATTCCACCGTATCGTATGGCACCAGCGGAGTTGAAAGAGTTGAAGGAGCAACTTCAATAACTCCTAAATAAGGGGTTTATTCGGCCTAGTGTGTCGCCTTGGGGTGCGTCTGTTCTATTTGTGAAGAAAAAGGATGGCACGATGAGGATGTGCATTTATTACAGGCAGTTGAACAAAGTAACAATCAAGAACAAGTACCCTTTGCCTCGTATCGATAACTTATTCGACCAGCTTCAGGGAGCGAGGGTGTTCTCCAAGATTGATCTTCGCTCAGGGTATCACCAGCTAAAGATCAGGGACTCGGATATTCTCAAGATAACTTTCAGGACCCGATATGGTCACTATGAGTTCCTTGTGATGTCTTTTGGGCTGACCAATGCCCCAGCAGCGTTCATGCATTTGATGAACAGCGTGTTCCGGCCTTATCTCGACTCGTTCGTTATTGTTTTTATTGATGATATTCTAGTATACTCGCGTAGTCAGGAGGAGCACGCGGAGCATTTGAGAGTAGTGTTGCAGAGATTGAGAAGCTTTATGCAAAGTTCTCTAAATGTGATTTTTGTCTCAGTTCAGTGGCTTTCTTGGGGCACGTGGTGTCCAGCTAGGGTATTCAGGTTGATCCGAAGAAGATAAAGGCAGTTCAGAGTTGGCCCAGACCGTCCTCAGCCATAGAGATTTGCAGCTTCCTTGGTTTGGCGGGTTATTACCACCGGTTTGTTTGGGGATTTTCATCTATCGCATCACCCTTGACCAAGTTGACTCAGAAGGGTGCTCCATTTTAGTGGTAGGATGAATGTGAGGAGAGCTTCCAGAGGCTCAAGATTGTCTTGACCACAACTCCAGTATTAGTGTTGCCATCAGCTTCAGGTTCATATACAGTGTATTGTGATATTTCGAGAGTAGGTATTGGATTTGTGTTGATGCAGGAGGGTAGAGTTATTGCTTATGCTTCTCGTCAGTTGAAGCCCCACGAGAAGAACTACCCTGTTCATGATTTGGAGTTGGCTGCCATTGTTCACGCGTTAAAGGTTTAGAGGCATTATTTGTATGGTGTGTCTTGTGAGGTATTTACTGATCATCGTAGCCTCCAGCACTTGTTCAAGCAGAAGGATCTCAATTTGAGGCAGCGGAGATGGTTGGAGCTGCTAAAGGATTATGATATTACTATCTTATACCGTCCGGGGAAGGCCAATGTGGTGGCCGATGCTTTGAGCCGGAAGGCGGTGAGTATGGGGAGTTTGGCATATATTCCTATTGGGGAGAGACCCCTTGCAGTTGATGTTCAGTCCTTGGCCAATCGGTTCGTGAGGTTGGATGTTTCGGAGCCCAGTCGGGTATTAGCTAGTGTGATTTCTCGGTCTTCCTTAATTGATCGCATCAGAGAGCGCCAGTATGATGATCCTCATTTGCTTGTCCTTACGGACAGGGTTTAGCACGACGGTGCCAGAGATGTGACCATTGGTGATGATTGGGTATTGAGGATGCAGGGCCGTATATGCGTGCCCAATGTGGATGGTCTTCGGGAGTTGATTCTAGAGAAGGCTCATAGCTCGCGGCATTCTATTCATCCGGGTGCCGCGAAGATGTATCAGGATCTAAGACAGCATTATTGGTGGAGGAGAATGAAGAAGGACATTGTGGGATTTGTAGCTCGGTGTCTCAATTGTCAGCAGGTGAAATATGAGCATCAGAGACCGGGTGGCTTGCTTCAGCGGATGGACATTTCAGAGTAGAAATAGGAGTGGATCACCATGGACTTCGTAGTTTGGCTCCCACGGACTTTGAAGAAGTTTGATGCTATTTGGGTGATTGTGGATCGGCTGACCAAATCCGCGCACTTCATTCCTGTGTGTACTACCTATTCTTCAGAGCGGTTGGCAGAGATATATATCCAGGAGATTGTTCATTTTCATGGCATCCCAGTTTCCATCATGTCAGATAGAGGTACTCAGGTTACTTCACAGTTTTGGAGGTCGGTACGACGAGAGTTGGGTACTCAGGTTGAGTTGAGCACAGCTTTTCACCCTCAGACGGACGGGCAGTCCGAGCGCACTATTCAGATATTGGAGGACATGTTGCGCGCTTGTATCATTGATTTTGGAGGGTCATGGGATCAGTTTCTACCGCTCGCGGAGTTTGCTTATAACAACAGTTACTAGTCGAGTATTCAGATGGCTCCATATGAGGCTTTTTATGGGAGGCGGTGCAGATCTCTGATCGGTTGGTTTGAGCCGGGCGAGGCTAGGCTATTGGGTACAGACTTAGTGCAGGATGCCTTAGACAAGGTGAAGGTGATTCAGGAGAAGCTTCGTACAGCGCAGTCGAGGCAAAAAGTTATGCTGACAAGAAGGTTCGGGATGTGTCCTACATGGTTGGTGAGAAGGTTATGTTGAAGGTTTCACCCATGAAGGGTGTTATGAGGTTTGGGTAAAAAGGTAAATTGAGTCTTTGGTTCATTGGTCCTTTTGAGGTACTTCGGAGGATTGGGGAGGTGGTATATGAGCTTGCTTTGCCACCCAGCTTGTCGGCTGTGCATCCGGTGTTTCATGTTTCTATGCTTTGGAAGTATATTGGCGATCCGGCACATGTATTGGATTTCAGCACGGTTCAGTTAGATGATGATTTGACTTATGATGTGGAACTAGTACCTATTTTGGGGCGTCAGGTTCGAAAGTTGAGGTCAAAGGATATAGCTTCAGTGAAGGTGCAGTGGAGAGGTCGGCCCGTGGAGGAGGCTACCTGGGAGACCGAGCGGGAGATGCGGAGTAGATATCCTCACCTATTCGAGGCTTCAGGTATGTTTCTTGATCCGTTCGAGGACGAATGTTTGTTTAAGAGGGGGAGGATGTAATGACCTGGCCGGTCGTTTCATGCGTTACCGCTCCGTTTTCCCTATTTCTGCTTTCTTATGCTTTGTTTATCCATGTTATGTGGTCTCGGGTTAGTCGGTTCGAATCTGGAATGGTTTTGGTAAGGTTTGAGACACTTAGTCTCTTTTGAGTAAGCTTAAGTTGGAAAAGTCAACCGGATGTTGACTTATGTGAAAAAGGGCTCGGATATGAATTCCGATGGTTCAGATAGCTTCGAGAGATGATTTGGGACTTAGGAGTGTGATCAGAATGTGTTTTGGAGGTCCGGAGTAGCTTTAGGGTTGAATTGGCGAAGATGGATTTTTGGCATTTTCCGGTGGATAGGTGAGAATTTGATATAGGGGCCGGAATATAATTCCGGGAGTTGCAGTAGGTCCGTTGTGTCATTTGGGATGTGTGTGCAAAATTTCAGGTCATTCGGACGTGGTTTGATAGACTTTTTGATCAAAAGCGTAATTCGGAAGATTTTCGGAACCTTAGGCTTGAATCCGATGTGATTTGGTTGATTCGATGTTGTTTGAGGTGTTTTGAAGATTGGTATAAGTTTTGATTGTAGTATATGACTTGTTCGTGCTTTTGGTTGAGGTTCGGGGGCCTCGGGGTGATTTCGGATGGTTGATGGGAGGTTTTGGAGTTGAAGTTTGGCAGCTGAAGTTTTATGGCTGCTTTCATAACCGCATCTGTGGTTGGGAGGCCGCAGGTGCGACTCCCACAGATCCGGAAGCAAGCCGCAAAAGCGGCCAAGAGGTGAGTCAGGCGGAGCCGCAGAAGCGGGCATCTGGACGCATCTGCGATGGCGCAGGTGCGAGAATGTGAGGTTCCAAGCTGTTAAGTGAAAACCGCATGAGCGGTAGGGTAGACCGCAGAAGCGGGGCCGCAGAAGCGGAAGAAGGACCGCAGGTGCGGAATCCCTGGTCAGAGAGTATATATTTCGCCCTTCTCGATTTTCAGACTTTCTTCACATTTTTAAAACGGTTTTTGGAGCTTTTTGGGAGATTTTGAAGAAGGAATCAGAGGGAACTTCATTGAGGTAAGATTTTCGAACCTAAAACTCGTTCCTATGGTGTTATTTCATTGATTAGGCTTGAAATTTATGGAAAATTTGGTGGTAAATATTGAAGAAACTAGGGCTTGGAATTGGAGACCTAGAATTTGGGTTTTGAGGGGTCATTTGTGGTTGGATTTTGGTAAATTTTATATGCATGAACTCGTGGGAAGATAAGGACTCCATTGATGTTAATTTTGTCGGATTATGAGACGTGGGCCCAGGGGTCGGGTTTGGTTAATTCCGGGATTTGTGTCGTAATTTGGTTATTTTCGCATTTTGTTCCCTTAGCATATTTTGACGTCATGATTCTGATTTTGGTTAGATTTGACGCGAGTTGAGCCCGAGACGAGAGGCAAAGGCATCGCGGGCTAGAGTTTGCACCGGATAGAGGTAAGTAATGATTGTAAATGTTGTCCTGAGGGTATGAAACCCCGGATTTCACATCGTTGTACTACTTTGAGGTGATGCACGCGCTAGATGACGAGTCTTGGGTCGTGCACCGTTGGGGATTGTGACTTAGTCCGTCCCGTATGACTATTAAGTCGCGTATTTGATTAAAACTTGTTTGTTATCATTGTGTTTTTGGAAAGTACTATCATGCTTTGGGCTGAATGCCATATTTGGGCCTCGTGCCAACTGTTTTGGACCCTTAGGGGATTTTTACCACTATTCCTCACTGTTTTGACTTCATATTTGTACTCAGTCATGCTGTATTCTACTGTTTTCATAACTCAGCCATGTTTACTCAGTTTTGATATTCTAAATGATATTTTGGGCTGAGGATCATGTTTTACTGTTGCCCGAGTGGCTTTAGAGATTTCTGACTGAGTGAGGCCGAGGGCCTGGGTTGTGAGGATATTATGGGATCGGGCTGCGCGCCACAGCAGTGTTGTACTGGTTCATGATTATGAGGCCGAGGGCCTGATTTGTTATGCCACGAGGTGCCTTGATATGAGGCAGAGAGCCGGTTTGATTACGCCACGAGATGGCTTGATATTGCGCCTGGGCTGTAAGGAGCCCCTCCCAGAGTCTGTACACCCCCAGTGAGCGCGGGTACCCAGTTTGTGATGTGATATAGC
Source organism: Nicotiana attenuata (assembly GCF_001879085.1). Lineage (NCBI taxonomy): Eukaryota > Viridiplantae > Streptophyta > Magnoliopsida > Solanales > Solanaceae > Nicotiana > Nicotiana attenuata. Next base: position 24,881 of record NW_017677076.1, read on the forward strand.
CCGAGGGGCTGATGTTGTTCCACGTTATTGCCTGAGGGGCTGGTACGAGTGATTGTGAGATAGCCCGAGGGGCTGGTTCTGTTGGTATTGTGCTCGAGGGGCTGATTTGTGTTTCTATCTTTTATACTTGTTTTCATTCACTCATTTGAACTGCTGAAAGTTATTTTAAAGAGGTTTTACTGAACTAAGTTTTCATGAGATTTTACTGTTTTACTGTATTGTGCTGGTTTTACACAGCCTCGTTAAAGCATTTTGCTGTGTATTTACGTGTTTTCTTATCGCTCATCTGCCTTTACTTTTATTACTTACTGAGTTGGCGTGCTCACATTACTCCCTGCACCTCTGTGTGCAGATTCAGGAGTCTCGGATCACGCTAGCGAGGGCTGATTGCTTTCCAGCAGGCTGTACGAAATTGACTAGGTAGCTGCTCGGCGTTCGTAGCCTAGTGCTTCTCCTTCCTACCTTTATTTCATTTGTTCTAGCTTTGTATTAGACTATGTTGTCCTTTCTTACTCTTAGTCGGATTTTAGATGCTCATGACTGGTGACACCCCGATGTCGGGCTGTGTTTGTTTTCCGCATTTGTTCTACTTCACTCTATTTTTGGGATTTCTCACTTATTAATGACTTGATTATGAACTATTATAACTGTTAATTTGTATTGGGGGTTTGTGTCGGCTGGCCTTGTTTCACGAGAGGCGCCATCACGACCGGTTCCGGTTTGGGGTCGTGACACAAAGCCAACATGTTAGCGTTAGGGCATTTATCAGATAGAAATATCACATTGCGTGCAATGCACCTAGCAACAAGTAACGGCTCTAGAATGACTTCAAGGGTCACAAGGTCATTTGGCATCATCCCAATTTTGTTCATTTCAATCTTCTCTTTTCTTTCTTTTCTAGCACTTTTTGGCTTGCTCATTTTTCTTCCTCTCTTTTCTTTCTAATTATCACTATTTTCTCTCTCTCACCCCTCACGTCCCACAAGTTAATTCTCTTTTTTCTTTTCTATTTTTTTAGTTTTTTTTATTTAATGATGATTCGATCGAACCCTATGTAGGTTGCCTACATATCATGTCCCTCATGAATCAGATCAAGCGTAGTTCTAGAAAAGTGATGGATAAAATAAACTAAAAATGAAAATCTTCTCGGATTTTTTCATTTATAACTTTTTTGGTTTTCACATACAAAATAGGAAATGCGATAATAAAAGACTCGACGAACTCAAATAGACTATGACAGACTTTGACACCACCTAAAAGACTAAATACTACCGGACAAGACTAGAAAGTAAAAGAAAACATGAAAATAGACTCAAAAATATAGAAAAGTCTCCTCAAGTAGCTCCTAAATACAGTGGTCCTGACTGGGTGGTCCTGGGGCGTCTGTCATGCTCAAGCTCTGGTACACTGCTCCATACCTGAATGAGAAAAATAAGACCAAATAGATCAGTGACTCAAGACACTATGCGACACCACAACACCTCCTATTGGACACATGCAAGACACGATTGGGCTATTTTTAAAAATTAACCTATGTGGCCAAGAAAAATATAACTGGCCCTACTTGCTTCATTTTTATACTTCACCCTCTTTTCTTTTTCATTTACCCTCAACTCTCATTGGTCCGCCAAATGACCCTCCCTTAAAGAATGCAACAGGTATCACATAGGGATGATCAAATGCCTTTTTTGACCACGGGCCCATTTTGACATAATTTGGATAGGCCTCCTACAACGGGACACGGTGCCTGGGACCGAGCCCTTCTAGGTTTAAATGACATGATGCAAATAAGAATGACCTAAAGGCTGACCTAAGTTTGGGGTTCACTAACAAGGCAATTCGGGGGAGCGTATGGTCAATGGTGGCTGCTCAAGCTTTCCACCCACTCCATACGTCAGACAGCCCCCCTCCTAAAATAAGGGTGACTCAACAAAGAATTCGTGTACGCGACGCGTACTCCGAGACCTGTTGCAGAAAGAAGACCCATGGTTATGCAAATGATGACAGTTATAAAGCGGTAAACACATAAGGAAAAATGATAAACAAATAACCAACAAAACAGGAAATAAGATGTGACGACCCAAAGGGGTCATCACCTGTTTTCTCATTCATTCTGTGTTACCGAGGCCTTGAAAACCTCAGTTTTACTTGCCTCGATTTGTGTGCGCAGTCCGGGCGCATAGCCGGAAAGCTTTTATGTCGAAATATGTGAATTCTGTGAAAAATTTGAAGAATTTTGATATTAATATGATTATAGTTGACTTTGGTCAACATTTTTGGTAAACGGACCCGGACCCGAGATTGGACGGTCCCGGAAGGTCCGTAGAAAAATATGGGACTCGGGCATGTGCCCGGAATCGAATTCCGAGGTCTAGAGCCCGAGATATGAATTTTTCCGTGAAATTGTTTTTCTGAAATTATTAAGGAAAATGGAAATGAAAATTGATTAAAAGACTATGGTATCGGGCTCGTATTTTGGTTCCGACGCCCGGTACAAGTCTTAAATATGTGTTAAGCGCTTTCTGTAAAGTTTGGTCGAAATTGGACGTCGTTTGACGTGTTTCGGACTCGAAATGGAAATTTGAGGCTTTATGAACATTTCAAAGAAAATCATGAGTTTTGAGGCTTGATTCTATGTGTATGATGTTATTTTAGCGATGTGATCGCGCGAGTAAGTCCATAGGATGTTTTTGAGGTTGTGTGCATGTTTGGTTTGGAGCCCCGAGGGCTCGGGTGAGTTTTGGATAGGCATCGGATTGCATTTCTCATGTTTTGAAAAATCTGGTATTTGGCTTCTGCAATTTTCGCAAATGCGAAGCCAGGGTTCGCAAATGCGAAGGCCCAGCTATCGCAAATGCGAAGGCTGGTTCGCAAATGCGAAACCAGCCCAGGTAGACCAAGCTTCGCAAATGCGAAACCAGGCGTCGCAAATGCGATGGACCCTGGTTCGCAAATGCGAGACCCAGTTCGCAAATGCGAAGGGTCCCCTGGCAGCTTGAATTCGCAAATGCGAAAAATAGTCTCGCATTTCCCAGGCCTGCATTGTTCGCAAATGCGAACCTATGTTCGCATTTCCCATATCCGAGGCCCAGCAAATTTTATACTTAGTCGAATTTTCACCACTTTTCACCATTCTTTCAAAACCCAAACACCATAGGCGATTTTTCAAGAGCAAGCTTCATCCCAAATCATTTGTAAGTTGATTTTTACTCAATTCTTTCAACTTTTAACATCATTAAACATGTTTTCCACTTGAAATCAAGGATTTTCATGGGTGAAATTGGGTTTTTGGTAGAACCTAGTTTTCTGTAAATTGGGAAGTTGGACCTCGGATTGAGGTCCCATTTCAAAACAAATTATATATTTAAACTCGTGGGGGAATGGGTAACCAGATTTTTGGTTCGAACCTCGAGTTTTGACCACGTGGGCCGGGGGCGTTTGGGAAATTTTGAGTAAAACTTTGGAAAATCGTTTTTATGCATTCAAACTAATTCATATAGTGGTTTGCTAAAGTAATTGAGCAATTTGTGATTAGATTTGAGCGGATTGAAGTGGAACCCGCGAGGTAAAGCAATAGTTGAGGATTAAGTGATTTAAAGCGCTTGAGGTAAAGTGTTTGGTTTAACCCTAGCTTGAGGGAATAGGAGTTGAATCTTGTTGTTAATTGCTATGTGATCGAGTAACGATTGTATAGGCATGGTGACGAGTATCTATACATTAGCTCGCCAGTGACCGTGAGTCCTTATAATGTGATTAGCATGATTTTGGTTGTGAACTCTGGTTTATTGGAGGATTCTATATGTTTGTGAATAACATGTGAACGGTAATAGGATCATTTGATTCCTGGAGCACTGGCTCGAATTGTGATACGAATATTGAAAGTATACGAAATGACTTGATTCTTGGAGCGTTGGCTCAAAATAGTAAAGTGAATTATAAGATAAGGAAAGTAAGAAAGAGAAAGCGTTGTTGATTATTCCCTTGTCGGGACGTTTGGTTGAACTTGTTGGAATCTTTCCCTTGTCGGAATGTTTGTCAAATATTTGCTTATTTTGTGCCCCTTAATTGTGACTGTTGTTTGGGAAGTCAAGACTGTTAAATGATATCGAGGGTCGGGTTGCACGCCGCAACAATGATGTTGAGGATCGTGTTGCGTGCCGCAACAATAATATATGAGGATCGGGTTGCGCGCCGCAACAATGTTATATGATAAGTGATATGGGTCGGGTTGCACGCCGCAACAATGATATTGTGGAGTGGGTTGCACGCCGCAACAATGGTAATTACGGAGCGGATTGTACGCCGCAACAATTGTTGAGGCTATGTGTTTGTATTTGAGTATTGATTCTTTATTCTTTGTGAACCTACGCTGTTTTTAGTTGTTACTCTGGATTATTGTTATTATTGTAACTCCCCATAGCATGTTTCCCCTCCCATGTTGGTAATTGCTCTTTATTCGATTTCCGTTGTATATCTATAACTGCACAGGTTTATGTGGTATCCGGTCTAGCCTCGTCACTACTTCGCCGGGGTTAGGCTAGACACTTACCAGCACATGGGGTCGGTTGTGCTGATGCTACACTTCTGTGCATTTTGCACAGGTCCAGGTTTTGAGGAGCAGCAGCAGCAGTAGTACGGGAGCAGGTTTCCATATCACGAGACTGAGGTAGCCTTGCAGGCGTCCGCAGGCTCGGCGTCTCTTCTCATTGTTTTCTTTTAGACTGTTGCCTCCTTGTTTCGAGACAGACAGCTGTTATATTTCTTTCAGACCTTTGTATTTAGTTTATTCTTAGTGGTTCGTGAGTAATGTGACACCAAATCTTGGGTAGAGGTTGTTTTGACTATTCCGCGTTTTAAATTCACCATTTTTAAGACAGACTTCCGCTATTGTTCTTATTAGACTTATGTTCTATATTGATGTTATAAACTGTTAAAGATAATTGCTAGTGATGGAAAGGTGATTAAGTTGGCTTGCCTAGCTACCACGAGTAGGCGCCATCACGACTCTGATGGTGGGAAATCCGGGTCGTGACAAGTTGGTATTAGAGCACTAAGTTACATAGGTCTCACAACTCACGGACAAACTTAGTAGAGTCTGAGGGGTAGGTATGGAGACGTCTGTACTTGTTCCCCAGAGTCTATTGAGTTAGGAAAAATCTCTCATTTGTTCTTTCTTGTCGTGCGATTTGGTTTCTTAAATGATGATTGAATTTCCACTCTGTTCTTTCGCAGATAGCGAGAACACGCGCTTCCTCATCCTCCGATCAGCAGTCCGAGCCCCAGGCAGCTCCCGCTAGGGGCAGAGGACGTGGCCGTGCTAGGGGCCGAGGTAGGGGCAGGGCCCAGCCACCAGCAGCAACACCAGTGGAGGAGCATCAAGTTGACCTTGGCGAGGAGGTTCCGGCCCCAGCCCAGACAGTTCCGGCGGGCCCAGCTCAGGTCCCAGAGGGGTTTATTGCTACCCTAGTTCTTCAGGACGCCTTGGTCCGGTTGGTTGGCCTCATGGAGAGTGTCACCCGAGCAGGATTGCTTCCTGTAGCACCAGCCACTTCCCAGGCTGGAGGAGGAGCCCAGACTCCTGCTGCACGTATTCCGGAGCAGGTAGCCCCCAGACTCAGATTCCACCGGGTCAGCCAGCTGTGGCGGATCAGCCGGGGGTAGTTGCACAGGCCGGTGATGGAGCGGCTATGTCCGCAGATGCTTTGTGGAGGCTGGACAGATTCACCAAGCTTTTCACTGCTACATTCAGCGGAGCTTCTTCTGAGGACCCCCAGGATTTCTTATACAGCTGCCACGAGGTTCTTCGAAACATGGACATTGTGGAGTCCAATGGAGTTGATTTTGCGGCTTTTCGTCTATCCGGATCCGCCAAGACTTGGTGGAGGGATTACTGTTTAGCCAGACCAGCAGGGTCGCCGCCTTTGATTGGGATCAGTTTTCAGAGTTGTTCCTGGAGAAGTTTCTCCCCGTTACTCAGAGGGATGCTTATCGGAGGCAGTTCGAGCGCCTCCAGCAGGGGTCTATGACAGTCACTCAGTATGAGACCCGGTTTATCGATCTAGCTCGCCATGCCCTCGTCATACTTCCCACTGAGAGGGAGAGGGTGAGGGTGAGGAGATTTATTGACGGTTTGATCCAGCCCATTCGTCTTCAGATGGCCAGAGAGGCGGGTAGTGACATTACGTTTCAGGAGGCGGCCAATGTGGCCCGGAGGATTGAGATGGTTCTGCCACAAGGGGGTGGTCATAGATCAGACCAGAGACCCCGTCACTGAGGTCGATTCAGTGGTGCCTCATCTGGGGCCAGGGATTCTTATGATAGGGGTCAGTCTTCCAGGCCCTTTCAGTCAGCCCTCCAGGCTTCACAGGGTGTTCCAGGCGATCGTGGTTCTCGTGGTCAGTATTCTGATCAGCAGCCCATCAGTGCACAGCCTCTTCAGAGTTTTCGTGGAGGTCATTCGGGTCGTCAGGGCCAGTCTCATCGTACAGAAGGATGTTATGAGTGTGGCGAGTATGGTCACATCAGGAGAGCTTGCCCGAGATTGAGGGGTACACAATCACAGTAGCAGGGTCCTCGCCCCATGATTCAGGCACCAGGTGACCCACAGCCTGCCCAGCCAGCCAGGGGCAGGGGTAGGGATCATAGAGGTGGAGGTCGAGACCCTAGAGGTGGAGGCCGGACCGCTAGAGGTAGGGGTCAGCCGGTAGCCGATCGTCCCAGAGACATGGTTCAGGGAGGTGGGGCTGATCCCCGGTTTTATGCTTTACCAGCCAGACCAGAGGCCGAGTCGTCAGATGCCGTTATTACAGGTACTATTCTGGTTTGTGATAGAGATGCGTCAGTGCTATTTGACCCTGGGTCTACATACTCATATGTGTCGTCTTATTTTGCACCCTGCCTGGCTATGTCTAGTTATGCTTTGGACATCCCTGTTTATGTATCTACTCCGGTGGGTGACTCTATAGTAGTCGACCGGGTGCATCGTTCCTGTGTGGTTGTGTTTGAGGGTCTAGAGACCCGTGTTGATTTACTGCTTTTAGATATGGTGGATTTCGACGTTATATTGGGGATGGATTGGTTGTCCCCGTATCATGCCATCTTAGATTGTCACGCCAAGACCGTGACCTTGGCTTTGCCAGAATTGCCCCGACTAGAGTGGAGAGGGATTTCAGGTCATGCCACTCGCAGTGTTATTACATATGTCAAGGCTCGACGCATGGTCGAGAAGGGGTGTTTAGCTTATCTGGCGTATGTTCGCGACTCCAGCGCAGAGGTTCCTTCAATTGACTCTGTTCCTNGTGCTTCACACACTCTAATCATCAATGGAGCAAATCCCAACAATAAGGAAAAGGTTTTCTAGCAATCGACATATACATAATACTTAATAAAATAACGTTAAAGAACAACCAGCAAACAAGTTGGAAAATTTTCAGAATAAAAAGATCAGCATGAATGTACATGGCTGCAGTCTGCAGCATACCAAACAAACAACATGAAAAAAAGAACGATTATAGAAGATAATGCCCAAATTAGAAAAGAAAAATTACCTGAAGTTGCTTTCTCACTGATTGCCTTTTGGATCGAAACTTGCTAGTGATTGAAATATTCTTCACCTGTTCCTCTGTTCTTCAGATCCTTCGAGTGAAAAAATGGATTCTGGGACTTTGGGGATTTGGGAGTTTTGGGTTAGCAATCAAAATCTGGGGATTTTTGGTTTAAAAATGGATTTGGGAATTTGGGAATTGAGGAGTTAGGACATGGGTTTCATATAATCACCTGTTCTTCAGATCCTTCGTTCACCCACGATTTGGAATTTTTGGTTAGCAAAGAGCTAGTTTGCAGAAGTTACCGTCTGAGAGCCCTTGGAATTGAAGTGTCGACTGGGAATCTGGCAATTTTAATTTCCCTATTATAATTATTAAAATAAAATATATAATAAATAAAAGAAAAAAGGGGTTATATTGGCGGGTTTAGTAAAATTTAGGGGGGAAAACGAGGAGGGAACAAAATACCCGTTCCAATATTATACAAAATTCTAAAACCGTTACTACAACTAGGGCTATTGGGACGGTTCATACAACCGTTCCTATAAAAAACACCTATGGTAACGGTTCAGTGTCAACTGGAACGGTTTGGTATCTAAAGTGTGCCAATTGCATCCAATTCTATTGTAACGGTTGTAACCGTTACCGTCTCTATTCTATTGCCACGGTTTTATAACCGTTGCCAGAACAACTGTTCCCATAGGCCTATTTTCTGGTAGTGAGTGTGAGGCGAGCTTTCAGAAGCTCAAGTCAGCTCTGACTACGGCACCGATATTGGTTTTACCCACAGGCTCAGGGCCTTATACAATTTATTGTGATGCTTCCCGTATTGGACTTGGTGCAGTATTGATGCAGGATGGCAGAGTCATTGCTTATGCTTCGAGGCAGTTGAAGATCCACGAGAAGAACTATCTGGTTCATGATCCAGAGTTGGCAGCCATAGTTCATGCTTTGAAAATTTGGAGGCATTACCTATATGGTGTGACGTGTGAGGTGTACACCGATCACAAGAGTCTTCAGTACTTGTTCAAGCAAAAAGAGTTGAATCTGAGGCAGAGGAGGTGGTTGGAGTTGTTGAAGGATTATGATGTCACTATCGTATACCACCCGGGTAAGGCCAATGTGGTGGCCGACGCATTGAGTAGGAAGTCCGCCAGCATGGGTAGTCTTGCTTATATTCCGGTCAGCCAGAGACCGCTTGCTTTGGATATTCAGGCCTTGGCCAATCGATTTGTGAGGTTGGACATTTCTGAGACTAGCAGAGTGTTAGCTTGTACGGTCGCTCGTTCTTCTCTATTGGAGCGTATCCGTGATCGGCAGTTTGATGATCCCCATTTGTGTATCCTGAGAGACACGGTACAGCGTGGAGGTGCCACGAAGGTGACCTTAGATGATGATGGTGTTTTGAGATTGCAGGGGCGAGTTTGTGTGCCCAATGTCGATGGGATTTCAGAGTTGATCTTAGCGGAGGCCCATAGTTCTCGGTATTCTATTCACCCGGGCACCGCGAAGATGTATCAGGACTTGCGGCAGCTTTATTGGTGGCGTAGGATGAAGAAAGATATTGTTGCATATGTGGCTCGATGTTTGAACTGTCAGCAGGTTAAGTATGAGCATCAGAGGCCTGGTGGTTTGTCTCAGGGGATTGAGCTTCCCGAGTGGAAGTGGGAGAGGATCACCATGGATTTTGTTACTGGACTTCCGATGACTCGGAAGAAGTTTGATACCATTTGGGTCATCGTTGATAGGCTGACCAAGTCAGCGCATTTTATTCCTGTTGCAGCCACTTATTCATCGGAGAGGTTAGCTGAGATCTACATCCGAGAGATTGTTCGCCTTCATGGGGTGCCGGTATCTATTATTTCGGACCGGGGTACGCAATTTACCTCGTGCTTCTGGAGAGCAGTTCAGCAGGAGTTGGGCACCCAGGTTCAGTTGAGCACAGCGTTCCATCCTCAGACGGACGGCCAGTCCGAGAGGACTGTTCAGATATTGGGGGATATGCTCCGAGCCCGTGTCATTGATTTCGGAGGCTCGTGGGACCAATTTTTGCCTTGAGCAGGGTTCGCCTACAACAACAGCTACCAGTCCAGCATTCAGATGGCTCCTTATGAGGCGTTGTATGATAGCGATGTCGGTCTCCAGTCGGATGGTTTGAGCCGGGAGAGGCTCGGTTATTGGGTACAGATTTAGTTCAGGAGGCCTTAGATAAGGTTAAGATCATTCAGGAGAGGCTTCGTTCAGCTCAGTCTAGGCAGAAGAGTTATGCAGACCGTAAGGTTCGAGATGTAGCTTTCATGGTTGGTGAGCGGGTATTGCTCCGAGTGTCGCCTATGAAGGGCGTGATGAGATTTGGGAAGAAGGGCAAGCTTAGCCCTAGGTACATCGGCCCGTTTGAGATTCTTGATCGAGTGGGTGAGGTGGCT